>NC_069141.1:70457575-70566743 GCF_943734755.1 Anopheles moucheti
GAAGTTTTCGGTAAGATACACATTGGCCAGTAGAAACTTGACCACAAGGTATAATTAACCACAGACAAACCTTATAATTAGAGGATAGCATGGCTTCAAGTCCTTCACTTTCGCTCCACGCTTCATTCGCTCCATTTGCATCTGCTCACGTGCCGCAAACGTGCGCACGATCGTCAGCCCACAGCCAACGGTCTCGAACGGTTCTAGACGCACCAAGACGAAGGCTCACGCACGCCTCCATTCTTTTTGCAGACATGTAGACCGCCTGCCAAAGGTATTTCGCGTGCAATGTCGCATGTTCACGTTTCCGTGCATGGAGGCCATCTTTAAGGCCCCCCCTGCTCCCCATGTAAGGCTAGGGTGAGTGACTGGAAAACGTTTTCGGGTGCCTAGAATCGCAAATTGGATTGTGGGCAGGAGGGTACAAACTCTGGACAGCTTATGACAGTTAAGCTTGACGTGAATGACACACACGTTTGACGTGCCCAGTGCGCGCCGACTTCCGTGTGACGGTCGGGCCCGTGTCCGTGTGCTTAATTGTTGGTAAATACTAGCGACCTGTTAAAGTTAAAAATAATGCACCGGTATTGCTTGTCTTGTCTTGAATCAGGTTATGGGATTAGGTTTTTGGGCCACATTTGAAGCAGTTGATAAATGGTAGTAAAGCAATAGCAACGCTTCGTCGTAAAGAAAATTTTCCGTTTTGCACTGTAAACAGAATTAATTCTTGGGTTGTAATGATGGACGGTGCTGTAAACAATTTTCAGTGTGCTCAGAATGTTTTCCTCCTTGTCTGGCGCGTTGCAGGCGAGGAAATGTGTGTTTACAACGATCGAACCGCGGACCAGCGGTGCACCGCATTGATAGAGATCTTTAGTGAACGCCCTGTCTCGCGTGACCTTGCGTGTGCAGACGAACGTTGCAACGTATTCTGCATCAACCGATGACTTTCGCGCCACAGAGAACGCCCCCTGACCACACGGTGGAATACGATTTCCTTCATCGGCAAATTAATGACTACACTGCTCGTCTTGTGCGGCTTGTTGCGCCCGGGTCACAAAGGATGATGTGGCTTGTGAATCTTGGCCCGATCGTTGATCGTTTCCGGTCTTAGCACGATCAAAGGAAACGTCGCACAAACCGAAACATCGCCACCCTCTCTGAAACGGAGGATCACAGCAAATAGCACGATACCGAACGCGGCCATCCGTTCTTCCGGTTTTTCGCAGTCCCATTGACCGTGAAATTGCAACCGACCACGACCTTGCTGTCGTCGGGAAACATTCGATCGGGGGCCCGACACGCAGATACGCGTAACGATCATGCGTTATAGTAACAAGTCTTTAGCGTGCTTTTTTTTGTTTAGTTGGCCCGCGTTTTAATCGCGACCATCTTACGCGACCCCAAAATTTGTGTAATGGGGGGTGTTTTTGTTGTTGTTGCTGCTCTTGTGGGTTGTTTGTTGATGGGAAGCGATTAATTATTGCGTTAAACTTCCGACGATCAATTTTCGCCTTCGAAACTTCAACTCAACGGCTTGTTATATATGAACCGTTATCGCCCAGTATGGCACCCCATCTGTGACGCGCGCCAGCTTGCGTGTGTGCAATAAGTTTACTAATGAAATGTAAACGAGGGTGTAAATTTTTCGCTCTAACCTTGCCAAATGTGATGACAAAATGTGTTTCACCGCAAGGTGTTGTGTGGTGATTTACGTTTCTGTCAGCAAACGATACTGGCTGCCGATGAAGGTTAAAAGAATACGAACCATGAAACTTTTGTTTGAGTAAAGCGCCGTTAAAGTATGCAATCTGCGCGACAGTTCAGGTGTAACAGTCCGAGGGGAAGGTAGGCAATTCGCATTACAAAACGTTTTATTCGACTTTATTGTTCACCTTTATTGTTTCTGCTTGAATCGCATCTGTGTGTGTGTGTGTGTGGGGGTGTGTGACATTCTAGGTGACACATTTTCTTTTAATATTTGCCTTTTGTTTTTCCAGACCGCACTATACCGATTTTTCCGTCTTGAAAATCCGTCACAATGATTTTGCGTCATCTTCGGTTGGTTTTGTTTTTTCCCTCCAGTCACAGTCACGTCTGTATGTTTTTTTCCTTCTTTTCATACTGTTTTTAATGTTCCACAAGTGTGTGGTTCGTGTGTATGTGTGTGTTTTTTTTAACTTTTCGCATTGCTTCCCTCCCTCCAATAAGTTCAGACGTGTGGGGGAAGGTAGTAGTGTACGTTGTGGCAGGGCAAATTGTTTTAATCTTCCGTCAACCCGAAGCCACCGCTCGTTGGCAAATCGTTGGGGAAGGCAAAAAACAAAAATTCGGCACCAAAACAAAAACCAAACCAACGAGTGGGTAAACAGCAAAGCCACAAACAAGTAGGAAAAGTGTAACCGCGTCCGATACGGCGATCGCACATCGAATAGGAATCAAGCATTGGAAGGTTATCGTTGTTCCGCAGATGGTTTTGTCTGTCGCACACGGTTGCGCGCCGATCTGATCTTTACGCGCAGGGTTTTGGACTTTGGGTTAAGCGAGGAACTCCTCCGCCGTCAACGGGGGCGTTGTTGTGCCTGTGTTTTATTTTCCGCTCCTTTGGCTGAACTGAAGGTCACGCAAAAACGTGGTGAAAGACGTGGCGAAGTAGTAGCAGAACGTGGTGTAGTAGTGGTGTGTGGTTTGTGTTGTCTAAATTTTTCCGGCGACATCATCTCGCGGGCAGTATATTCTCGCGTAACACGACGGTGTGGTTGATCTGTTGAGCGTCACAGGACGATTGTGACACTTTATCACGATTCGCACGCCACTTTTTTGTTTGTCGTTGTTTTTGTGTTCCGGTAAACGTGAGCGCGAGAGAGCACGGAAGTCATTCATTGCGGACAGGTTTTGGTAAGTGATCATCACCTTTGGGAAACGTTCTGGTGCTGTTGGATTGCCGCACTTTGCCTCACGCCAGCTGATATCCTTTCGTACGGACTGTCATGTGCTGGTGATGGGTTTAAAGCTTCATAATTATTTGAATATTCTCGATGGTCCGATTCCGCTTGGTTTCGGATAAAGGCGTCAAGAAGTTTCGACCACTCACTCCCTGTCCCAAAAGTGAAAGGAACTTCTCCTACCTGGAGTGGCTACACCTACGTAGGTAGAACCCACCGAAGCCGCGTCAGCCTCATGTGCTGGACAGCCTTCACAAATTTAGATACATTATGAGGGCATAAACTCGATGACGTGGTTCCGGTCGTTACACCTCGGTTGACTGGCCACTGTCCAAGAATACATACCAGGTTGGTAGTTTTTTTTTGGTTGTGCTGCTGTTGTGTACGGTGGCCATCACGGATAGAAACCAACTGGTGCGACCCATACCAACGCCAGTCCAGTTTTAATCGGTTTTCATAATTTTTTCATTATCCATCGGGTGAAGGGGTAAAGTGTAGCTGACCCCGGTTTCAATTCAACGCGTAGTTTGCACATCAACCCGTCCTCGATTCGCCCACGCCCCATATTTGGGGGGGGGGGGGGGGGAGGGGGTTGTCCTAAAACCGGATCGATTGTTGATTTTTCATTAAATTTTCCTGTCATAAACAACACTGTACAAACTAGGGTGAAGGGGAGGGGACGAACCGTGAAGGGTGATGATCCTGTTTTGGGGGTGTGTGTAGGGATGGAAATGGTTGCCTCATCCAAGAGCAAGCCCCAGCCAGTGTCAATCAACGGTAGCATTTAAATGACAAGATGGCCTCAAACTGGGCGTTTTATGGTTTAGCTTAAAGTAGTGACAGCTCGGGTTGATAAAAAAAGAGTTTAGCTTGGAGTTTGTTTGTTTCCTGGTGAGTAATTCTACTTCTCACGTAAAAAGCTCTTAAAAGTTGGACGAATGTTCCAAATAAAAGTAAGGCTTTATTCTCCTTGGAAGAACTAATTAGAAAAGGAACGTTTATACCTGTTGTGTTGGGTGAATCTGATTCAGATTCATGAGTCGCAATGAATATTTGAATAAAATAAAATAATCTGAATCTCTTTTTCATAGATTCAAAGTCTCTTTCTCAAAGATTCAAGAATCCTCAAAGATTCATGAATAGTTAAAGATTAAAAAATCCTCAAAGATTCAAGAATCCTCAAAGATTCATGAATAGTCAAAGATTCAAGAATCCTCAAAGTTCTATGAATCCTTAGAGAGCTATGAACCATACTATATTAATGACTTTCCCCCCGGTCCCCCTGACTTCAGTTTGCCAAAATTGGATCACAACTGCCATTTCACTGTTGAGCCTCAAGGGACTTATCCACCATCCGCTCTGAGGATTCATTAATCTTTTGAGAGTCGAATCCCGATATGAATGACTCTGTGCAAAAGATTCATGTAGCACAACACTAGCTGTTATTCTTGTTTCGATGAATGCAGGATACGATAAAGATTTGAATTTGTAGTGTTTTAGTGAAGGTGTTGGACATATAACAAAACATTGATTTAGAATTTTCATTTTGAAACTCTGAACACTGATAATTGCAAATGGAAACTGGGCACATATTCTGTTGACTTTTGTCAACATTCATCGTAATCTCCAAAAAAAGGAATTGAACACGTAACACATTCGGAGGGGGGTATGTGGCACATGCTGTGCCTTTTTTAAGCCGCTTGAACTTGACCTCCGAACTCTTTCATCGGCCATGTCGAGTCTTGGGCGACCTTTCGATTTGCCACAAGAAGGAGGGGAACACGTGTTTTTGTCCATGCCCATGGTGTTTCTTTGCATTTTCCCAATCCACATCACGAACCGGCTCCGCGTACACGGAACGAATGGGTTTGCACAAGCAACAGTTCCCTCGAGATTGTTCCCGTACAGCAAGAGGATTGGTGTGCCTTGGGTGGTTGAAACGGGAGAAGAATTGTGTTGAATCAACACACACACACTGGTAGAAACATTATTTCCGTTCGGGAGATGATGCCATGGGTTGAGAAAAAGCTGTTGCATTTCTCGGACGGAAACTGATGGATGGTGGATCGAAACGTGTCTTTAAAGTGAAACATTACGATGATTGCTTTAAACCGGGGTTTTATTTATTGAAATATGTAAAAATGAAGATTTGTATTAGGAATTCTAATTCCTCTCTTGTTCCTTTCAAATTAAACATTGCACCTAATCGAGCCATTACAATAAAATCATGTTCACAAGATCGGCGTGTTGATTGCCTCCCATAAACAACATAAATGTAGAACATGGCGCCCTTCTCTTCGTGCATTCTCCACATACCCAGCGAATGGTCAATAATATTTTATAGCTTGTGCAACAAAAAAAAAACTCCCCACCGAGCCGAGGGGCCACCTGTTTTGTGGGCAGGAAATACTGCACTGCCCGGTCTCGGTGTCGTACGAAAATAAAACTCCATCTTTCACCGCGCCAGAGGGCGCGCAGAACTTTTGATCCTGGTCGTTTGATGCGGAAAGTGAATGGTTAATCTAAAACCCTATTTTACATTGCCCCACTCTTGCCCCATTCGTAAGTCGATCGCAATCAATCGCCCCATGCATCTGTGATTGTACCGGGGGGCTATATGATGGCTAACACTTGTGTGTGCCCCCAGTGGGTGGCTAATGGCACGACTGCACATAAATCAGGGTTCTGGTGAGGGTTTTGCAGTCTGTGTGTCTGTGTGTTGCACTGCACTGCATTGCAATGTAGTTGGCGCGATGTGCGGACCAGGTGCGGTGCTTACACCCTTGAGGTATGTAATTTTAGAAGACTCTCCGGCGCACGACTGCCTTTAGGACGTCGGTGCTTAAGGTTGCCATGTTTGGGAGGCGCGACGGGCGCAAGATCAGTACACATTTTCGGCTGTACTGCGAACCGATCGATATCAAAGAAACATCCTCACCCTGCCACTGTTTGTCAATCCCCGTTAAATCGTTTCTCGGTCCCCTCGTTTTCCGATCGATTATGGCTTATGTGCATCGGTGTTTCGTTTTTTTTTAAAGCTTCTCAAACCCGGCCCCGGGGATTATTGGCTATTCGCTCCTTAAAGCCCCAGCAAAGCCCCCAAGCGGAAGGGATTAGCATACGGTTATGTTGTATTTGTGCATGTGCATGTTATTCTGGAATGCTTCTGTGGGGATTAAACGTTGCCTTATTGGTGAATGCACAATTGCTTTCAATTACACTTTTAGCCAAGTTGTACCGGAAGGCATGTATCGTTACTCAGAATTGTCCGCAATTTATGTTTGACCGTCAAACTTTTGGAAGCTTGACACATCCCGGAATCGATGTGCCATAAATTCTACTGTCGAAGAACTCATATTTGCTCCTCCTCCGTAGCTTGTTCCATGTTCAGAACGGAACAAAAGCCATCAATCATTAGGCGCTGATCATAGATCAATCTTGGCAACAAATTGGCTTCTCCTATCGATGTCAACCCGGCAAGTCAATCATGGAGACATCACTGTTACAACGCAAATCAATGTGAAAATCTCCACCACCCCACTCTCACCCCGAATAAAACGCACATTTATCATGAGCTTGCCTTTGGATTTTTGCAAATCAGGGGGACACAAAATTCTCACATAAATTTAATACGCTCACGCCACTCACTCACTGCGCTCCTATTTACACTACTGCAGTAGAACCTGGCAGTACGGTGGGATTACCGTAAACCGCCTTCGGATGTCGAAAGTGTCGTTATTGTGGGCTGTCATCAAGACACTGGTGCCTGCTTGGAAGTCCTTCCCAAGCAGCACGACACACACTAGTGGGGCTTCCATTTGGGCGGTGCCAGGCAGTTTTGGGGCCCAAGATGTTTTATGCTCGGTCGCTCATTAGGGGTGGTTAACACCCCTTGTCCCTTGCTGGGGTTTCGGTTCAGTTGAAGCTCCAGAAATGTGTTTACTTATTTATAGACCAAAAATAAAATAAGAACTCCATATTAACCCACATTTACGGGGCTTCCCGGTGAACGGGGTGGCAAGGGGAGGGGGACTAAGCTCTCGATGAGCAAGTCCTACAAATAGCATTCGTTAGTAACCTCCGGCTTGTCTAATGTTAGTTCTTCCACCCGGTTGAAAGTTGCTGTTGGTGCACCAATATTAAGCACACGGTTACTTTCCACTCAAGCAACACTGTGGGGGTGTGTGTGTGCGTCATCGGAACCAAAACATGGCAAGGAAATTAATTTCCAACATCGGGTAGCGGAATCCCCGCTGGGAATGCATAGGCTTTTCGATAGTGGTAATTAAATGTTGTGGTGCACGAGACCCAGAACAAGGTGAGAACAAGCTAAAGCTTTTGGAAGCCACACGTTGGTACACGATGTCCGGTCACAGCTTGCGGGTTCAGCTATTTACATCCCGACCCGTCTAAACAGAGAGGGGGTTAATAATTGCAACGGCAAACAGGCGCAATCGATACTGGAGTAGGCTTCATCATTGATTTGCCAGCGATGTCTGCGTGCTCTGCGTTGTGCATTTGGCGCTCCAACCTCCCAACTCACCCGAATGGCCGAATACCGAAGTGAACCTTAATTTGATATGAATATTGAATTTTGGCATCGGTCCGACGCCAGTTCGGTTTCGTGCGTAGTTCGTCCACGGATGAGCGATGGAAATGGAATACGCATTGAGCGTACGTATTCACGCTGAAATTATTCATGACGAGCATAATTGGCGATCATAATGCGCGATAATCAGTGCGTGATGCTGGGGAATTTTGAGCTGGGGGAGCCGATTCATGATATTCTCATCCCACACGCAGTGGCCTTCGGTGTGAAGAATTTTGGACTTCAATTATTCGACATCGAGTGAAAACATCACTTTTACCAACCCCAACTTGTTTATTTGAGGTGCGAGTGTTCCGTTTTCTGTCGCTATCTGTAGCCTAATTTCGCAACGAACAACAACAGGAAGTTTACGGATTCGGTGAGCGTCACGGCACCTTTTGCATTAACCTTTACCTCCCACTCTGTCCATCAGCAGACGACCGAGCGAGCCTCCAGGCGACGGTTAACGCTTTACGGCAAAGCGAATGACGTTCGCGTGCCATTTCGTTGCGCTTCCAAACCCCGGTTGACCTCTTTCTCGACTGCTATTCAGGAGAACCGACCTCCTGCGTCCGGGCCACCATCGTTAGACAGCGCCCGGTTAGCCCTGACACACAGTCGCGTCGTCTGTCAGGTTGCGCTGTGCTGTCGGGCGGATGGGAAGTGAAGGTCCTGTTCGTTCGCGCTAGGCGTTGAGCCTGTCTGAGCTCAGCCAGCCCCAAAACGCGCTGCTGATGTAGGGAAACACCTACGCGAGACGCGCAAATCCAGTTCCCCATACGCGAGCTCGCGCGCGCGCGCGTCATCCGTAGGTGCAGGTAGTATTGCCGTTTTTATTGCTTGCACCGTCGTTCTCCCCAGGGTTGATGGTTTCGTTTGACTTATGGCGTTCCCTTCCTTTTCTCCATTTGTTGCATACAGTTCGGTCATGAAATGTGTGTGCGACACGAGGAATGCAGTTGCCGCGCGTGAACGTTTATTGACCGCGTCGCGATGCCAATATGCAAAAGTTATACCCGCGCACAGGTACCGAACGGAAGAGTCATTAAGATTTACGAGGCTCTTTGCGGGGGGATGTAAAAGGGCTAAGCAGGAAGTAGTTTATGGGGCAGAAGTTGATGGCCTAGGAGTGCACTGTTGCTAACGAGGTATGTGATTTACTCTAACGTCCATCAACCGCCACCTCCAAAGTTGGTTACATTCTTGGCCAATCTTCCGGCAATTCTTCCTCGCCGCCGTTCACTTCGAAAGAATCGTTGAGCTCCTGCAGTAACTGCTCAATCTCTTGCAGCTGGTTGAGTTCGATTGTGTTTTGCTGGTGGTGCTGAATCGCTTCCTTATATCGCGCCAGTAATGCGTACAGCCGAAGTAGTTCTTCGATAAGATTCTGTGGCACTATCTCGAGACTTTCTTCCTGTTGTCTTGTTGGGGAATGTTCACCAGGAGCAGCTGCGTCCGAAAAGGGTTCTCCAACATCGGTCATAGCTTGCTTAACAGTTCGAGGTTTGGGGAAAACAAGTTGCACCAGGGCCTGTACACAGCGCAGATACGCAACGACGAAGTGTAGCTCATCGTTGGGGCTGTAGGAAGCCGTTTCGAGAAAATCTACCGCCCACTCGATACTATCGGGCGAAACAGTAAAGAACTGCTGTCGAAATGCATCGAAACAGTGCCAAATGACACCGATTGTGTGATCCAAACATTGCAGCGCGGTTTGTGGACGCGCTTCGTGTGGTTCTGGAGTGCCTTCGATGGTTGAGGAAAATGACTCCAAGCTGGAATGGTTGCTTGCTGGAATTCCCGCTGATAATGGTGGCTTCGCGTCGGGTTCGTCTTCTAAGAGTGATGATTTGGAACCCATGTTGAGGTTAAAAATTTTGAACGATATTGTAAAATACAAGCTAAATACGAACTATAAATAAGTTTTTACTGTGTCTCCTTGGCGCTAATACTCGGCGCAAAGGTAACAGTGCCTATGTGATCATTCTGATGTTTCGGTCTGATGAAGATGGGTTAGACATTTACCACCTTTGTTTAAATACCTTGGTTTTATGTCGCATTTCGCCGCACAAACCGATCTCAGTAAACGTGGACTTTAAGATCTTCATTATTCGGTTGCTATTTTATTTGGTACTCATCTCAACACGGGTTTTGGCTAAAGATAGAAATTCTAATTGTTTTTTTTTCTCGTTGCATTTTTTTTTCACTTTGCAGAAAATAAACCGTTCGTGAATAGTGCTATCCATGAGTTGGAGAAAAAGCTCTCATCCGCCACTGCCAAACTAAGCTGCCAACAGCAATCAGAATCTAATTATCAGCAACAGCATCATCAGTTCACTGCATCGTCGTATCCACCCATTCATCAGCAACAGTATCAGGGTCAACAGGAGCAGCTACACTACACTACACATCTTGCGCCGCCCCACTATCATCCGCTCGGACCGACTCAACCGTACTACGAGGAACCATCCCATCGTATGCCGGTAGAGGAAAGCAAATTTTACATTACAAACAACGCGAATAGCCTAACGCAGCAACAGGCACCTACGTCCAACGAATGCTCCGGTCTGCACGCAATCCTGCAAGTGATACGTGCCGAACAGCAGCAACAGGAGCAGGAGCAGCAGCAGCAGCAGCAGCAAGAAAAGCAACAGGTTCGAAAGGAGCCAAACGTATCGAAACATTGTGATCTCTACATCGCTACTGCCACCACAACCTGCAGCCCTCCGAGTAGGGCACCGCCAGTGTCAAACCAAACGACGCTACCACCGGCTTCTTCCAACACTAGCGCACCAAAGTTCAGTGCGGTCAATTTCCGGCGCGTCCAACGGCATCCACCGGTGTCATTCCCGAAGCGACCGCTAGTAACGCAGCGTTCGCTCGGTTCACCCCCATCGGTAAACGTCGGCTCGAGCTACTCACCGTCCGGTTCGGCAGGCAGCATCGCGTTTGCCGCGGCGTCGATAGCAAACGGGCAACAGCAGCAGCCGCAGCAGCAGCAACAGCACCAACCTCCGCGACGTCGCCATAACGGCTCGCGAAGGCATGAGGCCTTCGTCAAGACGCGTTCCAAAACGATATCGGACTTTTTCGGGCCCGAGTCAACCCCGGTCAGCCGATTGCTAAACATAATATGTCAAGAGAAGGAAGCGGAAAGGGTAGCAGCGCACATCATGAACCAGCAGCAGAGTTCTCGCACGGCGATCGCGGCCAAATCGTCCGCGAGCGCCACGTCTAGTCACGGTGCGGCTAGGGCGCATCCGGTCCGGCCACCGCCCGCCACCAGTAGTCAATCTGCCACAATAACCGCTGGGGTGCGTTGGCGTAAGGAAAACATTGTACCGAGCGTGGGGGCCAACTCTGGCTCGGACACGGGCAGCAGTGGAAGCGCCGGCATAGCACCGGTGCTGGTCGACCCGGCCTTTGCCGCCAAGGATATAGATAGGATAGCGAAATACAAAGCCGATAGACGTAAAGCCATTTACTTAAGAAACAATGTCCACGAGAATGAAAATGAAAGACTGGAACCTAGCAAAAGGTGATTGGTGCCGCGAATGTGGGGCAGAACCGTGGACGGGTTGTTACTAATCGCGTATTCTCTATTTGTAGATCATCATCTAGAACACCGAATACTCTTCCATCAAGTGCAATTCTTAGCAAACAGCAGCAGTCATTGTTACCACCATCATCCAAACCGACCACAGTATCCGGCACCATCAAACGTCCACATTCGGCCGGGCTTACATCCTCCACGAAAGCTACACCATCCGTTAGTAATGGAACCGGTGCGGGGCTGGCCAAACCAGTACCCACACGACCGGTAGCAGCAGGTACGCGCGACCGGAATGCCAGCAGCAACCGATCCGGGGACGAGAAGCATGGCAACGTCACGTCTCCCGTACATTTGGGTGCTAGCACCACAGTCACGAAACAAATACGAACGACCCGTTCGTCTCGTTTGCGTGCCGCGGCAGCTCACGGTAAGCAATCTTCTTCCGGTGCCGTGGAGGAAACTATAAATAAGGGCAAAGAAGGTGTATTTAGCAGTAGATATAAATTGTCGGAAGGATCAAGAACTGGAACATTCGGGTTAGGGTTTCATTGAAACATGTCGAGATTCTTCCGCTAGTGCACCGTAGAAGCTGATGGGTAGTAGAATGTGTATGGTAGCACCTTGCTTCATGAAACATTTAGAACTTTCTATACTTTAATCATCTTTTCATACTTTTAGTAGTGAGTTTATTGATGCTTTGTTTTCCCATACGACGGTCGTACATTATTCATTCGATATGATTTCATTTCCATTAGCACAGCAAACTGTTGATGCACCCATGAATTTAGCTTCAATACTGCTTCCGATCTAACGCGTATGTAGCTTCCTGTGTTTTTGTGCTTTACTAACTTGTTCTTCTGATTATCTGAAGAAAAAAATAACAAAAATTTCGATGATACAGTTAAATGATTGTAAATTATGAGAATATCTTACCGATGATTACTTTGTGGTATTGGCACCATATATGTGCATAGCTTTTACCATTGCACCGAGTGCAGTCGTAGTGTAGTTTACTTTCACATACTGCTTAAAGTTCTCGCTCGAAAAGGCATAATTAAATTAAACTACCAAATGAAGTGTGCCAACGATTTGGGGCCGGTACAATTAAGGCTAAAGCGAGACTCATTAAATCGTAGTTTACGATACTTCGGAACCCGTTGCGTCCGTTTCGGTTTCCACGGGCTGTGCCAATGGTGGCAATTGTACAGTGCCGAAAAAGATTGCTCTCACCTGTGTAAGTTTTGTGTGTTCTTTTTTTTTGTTTGCTCCCCGGTTTCGTTTTTTACCACTAATTTACCTCTTCGGAGTTGTCTAAGTCCACGCTTGAAAGGTGATGGTGCAATGCATCACCGAAATTGAGACCGAAATCGAAAGCATTTCCAATCCAACCGATAATGGTGGGAACGGTTTTGGTTGGTAAAAGGTGTTTGAAGAGGAGATAGAAACAGTGGCTCTTTTTTGTTGTCGCTCCGTACGATTCGTTTAATTATGTGATTTCCAATGCGGAGTGATATGTGTGCCGTACTGATGTTCAGTTGGTTAGCCAATTATGTTGAAGAATAGGAGTTAACTTCTTTCACGGGGTTTTTTTTGTGCAGTAAGAAACCTTTAGCATTCACTGCTATTGTTTCACGTATGGGAATGGTTCTTCATGAGGACCAGTCGAGAAAAGGGAAAGTTTGTGTGTGCGTGTTTGTGTATGCGTTTGCGTATGTTATGCTTACGGCTGAGTGTTGTGTTATACCGTTAATGGACACTAATTACTAACACTTTTAAAATGTTCACACAGACACCCCTTAACCACAACACTTTCAACTGATAAACGTAATCAGTAGCAGAGCCTTTTTTCATAGTATGAAACATCTTCACATTGAGATATTTCATTTCTTGTTGTACAAATGTGCGTCTTTAATTAGTGTAACACAATATTGGGAAATTTTACAGTAGATTACCATTTCTATTACTATACTACTTTCGATTTTATACTTTTCTGTTTGTTTGCAATAGTACATAGTGCATAATGTGTAGTTTATGTTGGTAGTTTTATGTCAGCAAATGTATCATCACTATGAATGTTTCTTTTGTACACTTCATTGTTTATACTGTACACCATTCTTTCACAATCACACCACACGCACACCAACTAATAACGTTTGTTCCTTTTATTACTGTTTTCTTTTCTTCGGTTACAACTTTGCAACTTTGTTTAAAATCCCTGTGACTGTTCTGCTAAACACAATGCACAACAAATCAATTGGTACGAAATGAAAATCATCGAACGAACTGCAAAAAAAATTACCAAAAACCAACAACCACCCCCGCCACACCTTGGATGGAATTATACCCGCAATGCTTAAATGTGTATAACCCCGTCGGCTAAACAATGAATCTTCCTCTTAATGCTGCTCAACAACTCGTTTGTAATACGTTTATTGTGTACTGTGTGTGAAATGTAACAAACGAACAACCCACACGCACACACATCTGCAAATGGCGGAATCGGCGTTGCAGACAAGGAACGATCACCATCTGCGAGCGCTGTCAAATCTGTGGCCGGATCGATGACATCGTCCACGGGCGGCATCGCAGGCGAGGATCATCCACGAATCCAGCAACCTCAGCTAGAGCGATCTCAGCGTGCTGTGTTTCATCGAACGCCGGCGGCGGGACCATCCACTAGCCAAGTAACATCACGAACGGTTGGAACAGCTACGAGAACCACACTAACGAAACATTCCACCAGCAATGGACCATCGGCAGCTGTAACGAGCAGAAGCAGCAAACCATTGCCAGTTACGGTAGCGAAGAGAGAGCCAGTGGTGAAGAAAATTCTCCCTACGCCCGCGAATGCAACAGTAACTGCGGGTGGTGATGGTGGCAAACGCATGGTTCCGTCGATTGCCGTCAACATGAAACAGAGACTGAAGACCACGACTGAGACAATTAAGGGCGAGCGTGTGGCGAAAGTGAAAAACGAACCACCTGCAACAATAACCGCCGCTGCAAAACGAACCATCCTGGCGAAAACTCCCAACAATGTTGTTCCCGTGGAACCTCCGGTAGTGGACGTGGTGAAATCGTTAGTAAACCGCATGGAGTCCCTAAATCTGGGGGATATGCCAGCGCAAGAGAAACATTCGCCTACCACTGTAACGCTTCAGCAGGAAGGTTTTTTTGAACGACCGCCACCAGCCAAGAGTGAGGTGCCGGAAACTGAACTAAACACCGCTGACACGCCGCGCATGCGAACATCCACAATGAAACGATCGCACGCAACACGGCTGCAGGCGATCACGCTGCCGAAGGACATTAACGGGCTGAGCCCGGTAAAGGGGGTGCAGCTTGAGACGGCGAAGGATAAATCGGCCAAGCGCAAATCGTTCCTCAATCGCTCGCAGACAGAAGAACCGGCCGGTGGCGCAAGTAAGTGTGACTTCTCCGGGAAGCATCCCCTATTTCCTCTCAACATCGACAATGCGTCGGTGCCTCGTGCGAGGAACCAGAAATGTGTGTGGATCGAGATGTCCTTTTTCTCTGTGGGTAGCGAAAAAGAAGAAACGTGTTTTGGTAGCAAAAATTCAAACATGCTGCGTGCATTGATTTCGGCATAAAAAAAAAAAAAAACAGTTTGGCAACGCGTGTGTTCTAATTTGTTACTAATCTAATCTAATGTTGTTTTCTTCATTTGTGATAATGTATTATTTTCGAAATGATAATTAACTTACCTTTTGGATTAATGCATTAGCCACAGTTTGGTTCATGTTATCATCGTATCTTCCACAACAATTAACTCATTTTATAATTTACGCATGCAATTGATTGACTTAAATTGATTTAGACTGTTTTCAAACATTTAGCCATTTCAACTAGCATACATTTCAGTAACATACAGTCGATCTTAGAGCTTCCTTCGTGATTAACGTTGCATTGCTTATGTTACTCAATCGATACAGTAGATTGAAAACTGTAGACAATGTATAGAAGCATTTCTAAGTAGAAGAGTAGTAGTACGTCGTACAAAACAGCAATAATGTGACCTCCCTACCGATCGTACATAGGAACGCAAATACTAATTGAATATTGCAATATTTTTAGGATCCACGACGAGTTCCTCATCCGTGGGACGATATCAGCGTCGTATCAAAATGCCCCACAGTAGTCCGGACATGTACTCGTCTAGCAACCGCTCGTCGCCGGTGAAGTCATCGTCATCTACCGAGAAATCTCCAACGAATTCACCGCGTCCATCGTGTTCATCGAATCGCTCGAGCCCGAAGCATGGTGTTGTCTCGCCGGAAACGGTCTCGAAAGCCGGTTCCTCGCCTATACGCATATGCTCGCGACTGTCCGGATATACGAGCGGTACCTGTACGGTAAACAACAGCCCATCGCCGTGTTCACAGCCACGAAGTCCTTCACTTTCCTACCACATGGAGCAAGCGCGTCGGGAACTGGTAGTCTCACCACCGAGAACGAATCGCTTGTTGAAGATCGTCACCGAATCAGCAAGTGTTTCTGACGAATCGAAGTCTACAGTAATCAATCCATCGTTACCATTTGACGCTTCAGAAGCAATTGATGTGGAACCGAAAGTGGATGTTGATGCCGAAGGTGTGTTGTTAGCGGAGCCAGAGGAAGTAGCAGTGGCGCCAATCGTCCAGGAGGACGTTGACGAAATATCGGAGGAACAGTCGTCCTCGATAGGTCAATATTCTAAATTTAGTCAAATTTTAAAATCGCCCACATTAGAGGTAGCAACAATTAGTGATATGTTGGGTGATTTAGCAATCGTTGACCGTAGCATGGAGGTAGATTCCCAAGTAAGAATGGAGGTAGACGATGATGATGCCGAAGATATGCAAGTGCCATTGATTATGGAACAACAGGACGAACCAGAGATCCTTATCGAGGATTGCTCAGGGCAGACAGCGGAAGATGTAGAAGCGGGTCCGTCTGGGCTGTGTGTTGCAACAAATGGAGCAAAATACGGCGGCGAAGACGATGAGGATGATGTCGACGAGGATAGAACTTTCGAGCGCATTGTAATAGAGGCGCCTACAAGAGGATACGTAGCGGTAGTCGATGTTGGCGATGATGATGATCATCAGCAAGAGGAAATGCGGCCAGCGAATCGAATCTTATTCGACAATCAGTTTAACGATGAGTTTGTGGTGATCGAGAACAGTCCAAAGAGTCAACTGATCCAATCGCTCGATGAAGCAGACATAATAGTGCTGCGGGACAACGATGATGAGGAAGACTACGGTGATCGGTTACCATCGCGTCCGTCGAGTGGTGGTTACCTGGAGAAAAAGAAAAAGCTCGTCAAAATGAGCTCGGTGGAGCACTTTGAGCGTAAAAGCTTGTCACCGCAGCGCGTGGTCAAATTGAGTACGTCCTCGTCGTGTATTTCGCGGGCGAAGAGCATGGACGAGAGCAGTGCTGTGCTTGGCGGGAGCGGTTCTACCTCGGTTGGGGGAAATTCCGGCACGTCGGCCAACCATATCGTGTCGATATTGAAGCGTAAAACCGTCGAGTCGTCGGCGGCCGCCAGTTCAGCTTCGAGCAATGCGTCGCCGGTAACGTTCTCACCGAGTGTCGTTGATACACCGATTCGTTCCAACCGGAAGCAAGGAATATTAAAGAAACGCTGCTCGCTGGACGAGAGCCGTTACAGCCGCAGCCATTCGCCGGATGATCGCTCGATCCTGGTGAAGCACACAAGGCGCAACAGTTTTGAAGATGGCGCTAGTTCCAACCAGCAACAAGCGCACGGAATTCTAAAGCAAAAGAGCTACGAATCGCGGGAGGACGTTTCGGGTACTGGCGCTAGTGGCGGAACCAGTCGCAACTCGTTAGCTAGTTGTTCGGGTAGTGGTGTTGGCAGTGGGCAAGCGAATGGAAGCATATCGCATGGCATTTTGAAAAAGAAAAACGACAGCTCTTCGACATCTACGCCAAGCGAACCACCGAAGCATGTGTCTATCTCGCAGGCGGTTATACTTGCAGCGGCCGAGATCTGTCAAGATATGCTGCTGGTAGATGAAGATGAAGCTAGCGCGTACGATATCAAACCAATTTTAAAACCGGACCACCAGGCCCCGGTGACACCGAAACCGATACTGAAGAAAAAGTACTCCTCCGAGAACGAAGAGATACGACCGATTTTGAAGAGTTCGCGCAAGAGCTCTCGGGAGGAGAACTCGGATTCGGAGGAAATGAAACGATCAATTCTAAAGATCGATTCTCCAGCCAAACGAACACGCTGTTACGCCGACCAGCCTGGTACTGGTAGTGTTGATATGGTGGGTAGTATGGGAAGCTCATGTGAAACTGGCATCGCTGGGGCTTTGCCGTTGGTACACAGTCGTTCGCTAGAGCACCCGGACTCGGTAGCTGGTGCGGCTATAGTGCCACAGGTCACAAATATCGAAAAACCGATCATTTCGGTCGCAGAGCGAATCCGAAATATGGAGAAGTTCCTATCTGGCGGTAGCGGCGGAAGTAGTCAGTCTTCGTCTGCAAGTTCGTCAGTAACGAAGCAACAAAGCTCCTGCACCTCAGCGAACGCCATCAGCAGGCGCGAGTCTTTCCGCTACAAAACACAACCGGTCACATCAACGGAGATCAACAGGTGAGTTAACTAAGGGCAAATAATGTGAAAACCGTTTAAATTCCGTAGCACTACACTTTCAAAAATGTTTTTGTGTGGAAAGAAGTGTATTTACCACCCACCGATAGATGGCGCCGTTGCTTAGCCAAGACACACTTCGTGAAGGATGTAATTTGACAGTTGAATTTGAATACTTTTTTTTTTAATAATTTCGTGTAGTTAGGTAGGGATTTTCTAAATATTATGAAGATTAAGAAAGATGATCGGAAGGACATAAAGAACTGTTAACTACTATTGATCTTCTGTGATCTGTAATCTTGAATTTTCCGTTGTTTATGACTATGGACTGGTTTTAGATATCGAATCGATCGTTTGGGTACTGCATCATAAGTCATTTGTTTATGCTAAATGTAAAGCCAGCTCTAATTATTTAAGGTCGATGGTAGCGAAGTATAGTGTCTGGAACAAGAATCAATCATGGATACGCTTGCGAAGAAGCTAGACCACGCACGCACCGTTGATTTCCCCATCCGGGTTGCTTCCGTGCGTTTTATCCAGAAACAGTTTTTTTTAGCGTTGATCTTCCGTTTTCATGCCGAGTGCGCGTATTCTATTTTCGTAGCGGTCCCAAAAGCGTAAGCAGTTGCTGCAGCGTATTTTTGGATGTGGCTGCGCTTTGCCATTGCTCGTAACCGGTGTTTTGATTTGCTCCACGTTTCCAGTTGTCGATGATGGTGTGGTGCACCAGCTTACGAAAGTAGCTGCCGGCAATCGACATTAGTTGCCACTTCGAACCTGAATCTCTTAGTATAGTAGGAGAAAATGGGCATATTTCCTTTTTTGTATGCCGGTGATAATGTTCACATTTCTATATTTTTGGAACGTTACCATTCTTTATTCTTTGTGCCGATGCGTGTCAACAAACAGAAAACACCGTGCAAGTGAGAAGAAAAGCGTTTCAGCTCAAGTATGGTTTAACAAACACGCAAGGAAATACGATTTTTTTTGTAATGCACCAGGAACACGAACGTGGCACGAATTCATTCCGATGTTGTTTGTTTTTCCTTTCTCTATACTCAGACACATTTTGCACAACGCGTGGGTGACGCAGGCGGCATTTTTTTTTTGGGGGCGTTCGTATCGGCGATGATCGGTAAAGTTTGCCAAAAAGCGTACAGGTTGAAGAAATCTTCTCTCCTATTTCTCTCTTACCTTTATTGCTTTTTGGCAGCTGCAATTGCAAAATGCAACCGATGCAATATTGCTCAGGCAAGCTTGTAAGCGGAATCAGTTACGGATAGATCGTCGTGCTTGACACGTTACATTTTGGGGGTCGCATTTAGTCGTTACGTTACTGTATTTTAAAGTTCGGATTCTGAGTGCAACAAATTTGCAATTGTCTTACTACCCGTGCGGTGTAACACGTTTCAAATAATATTGCAAAAGCAAAAGCTTGAAGAAGTGTAATTCAGTGCACTTTGCTCCCGAATCCAACATGTCGGATGCCGGTGTTAAGTACGTGCCATTGCAGTGTTGTTTTCGAAAACATGGTCCTGCCATCGCCATTTATCGTGTGATAGTGTGATGACGTTCCTGCACACTTTCGTTTGACACATCTCGCTGCTACCCTTGGCACTAATGCTAATGGGAGACAAAGGCGCGCGCTCGTGCAAAGGGGGAGGTTTCGATCTTCCGAACTACGACAAGGGGGAAAACACCTAACGATCGAACTGTTTTGGTGGCGATTCGTGGTTGCGTGAAAATAGATTTTTCTCGCAACTGTCACGAGAAAACAGTTTTGTGGCGTGCAAACTAACACCTAGAAGATGGTTGTGACAATGCGATGCGACCGTTGGAGTATGGTGGTGCTGTATTGTTCATCGCAATGGTTTTCTAACATTTGAGTGAAACGATTTAGAGAAACAGAAAGTGTATTTCGTTCTTATCGCGTTGCTGCTATTTGCCCTTGGGATAATATAAATAATATTAGCAACAAAGAAGTTTGGTGTAAGTGTTGTAATTGCAAGTGACAATACTTCAGATAATAGTCGCCTGACATTGATCTTTGCAGTTGCTTGAAGAGGTGTGTGCAACAGTGTGTATTTGCGATAAGAGTGCAGAGGAGAAGCGACTAGAACTAACACCTTAATGCCATCAATCGAGTAAATCTATTTCCATTCTATGGAGTAGTGGAGTGGATTGTAATTCCTCACCGGATCTCTCCTCTCCAAATCTTTAAACAGAAACGCGACGAGTTGCTAGTAATGAGAATCTGGAAATCAGCCATATGACGTTCTGAATAGTCCACACCATGGTGACGACCTTGATTTCCATGCGAACCCGTCCACAGATGAGTTGTGTGACTGACCTTTTCCTTTCACCTTGCACGTGGCCTTCCGTTAGCGGACAGCAGCTGGACGTTTGTTTGGTTTAATGTCTTGTGTGTTTTTTTTTATTTTGCGCTCGCGAGGGAATACAATCAAAACAAACGAAACACACGGAGAAATAGCGATATGTGAGGAGACCTCAACACCCACCCAATGCTAGGCTTTAGCATTCTAGCCAGATAGAAGGGATGACATATTGATTACTGCACATGCGCCAAGCCCCGTAACCACCGCTTGGGTGGAAAATCCGTACCGTCCGTGTTTCGGGAGCTGTAAAGGAAAATTTTGAGAATAACTTATGTCATGGCAGATTGAGTAAACGTGCCCAAAATGTTCCCAAACTCCCAGGAAGTCCCAGAGTTCGTTTTTTTTTTTTGGAGAGGCGATCATCTAGTGATGATGTACTTCTAAGGCGTTCCGTGGCCGTATTAATATTAATCTTTTGTGCGCACGCGTCTCCTCTCAGCGCATGGTGTTTGTGTGTCTTCGCCTGTCCTCCAATGAACCGGGAGGAACCTTCAGTGTTAGATTAGGACCATCGTCCCTCTCCTTACCACAAAACAAAACAGCACCACGGGCAAAGATGCGTAGTGAGCGTGCAGCGGCACGTACCGACAGTGTGTCTATATCCGTTCGACTGACATAAGCGAGTCTCGGTGGCGTTAGCGACTACTTAGACCCGTTTCGATTTCGCGCTTGGTTACACGATTCTAGTGCCCCACGGTCTTCAATGTGCGCTGAAGTTGTATTACACGCGCGATTGTGAACGACATTCGTGGTGGAATTGGAAAGTGAATTGTGTTGAATTAGTTTCGAAAGGTTTCCTCGGTGTGATGTGTTTTTAGGTAATGCTCTTAACGTTCCTTTTTGGGGTGCACAAAATCGCGGCACATGAATGTGTGCGTGTGTGTGTATCGCTCTGTGGTTTGGAGACAAAAATTGTGCTTAGTTGATTGGGCAAATATGGGGATGATGTGATGATGATATCGTTAGTCAAACGTAGGGAGGAAGGAAAAGAATTAAAAATACGTTCTAGCCATACCGTTGTGACGTAGGAGACAGATATAAGACAAAAAAAAGATGGAAGATTTTCCTTTGTGTTCGTGGTTTAGCCGATTTGCGTTCTAGGAGTTCTGTTTTGTTCTATGTGTGTGTGTGTGTGTTTTCCATTTTACATTTTGTTTTGTTCTCATGGCATCCTTGTGCGTTGTGCAGTAGTTCATCTTCACGGGGGTTTTACAACCATTTCATCACTGTACCAAAGTGTGATGCGCGCGCGAATTTGTGACGTTTGTGGTGTGTCCATTTTGTTTTGCGTCCGCTGTGTGTCTTTCCATTTTAAACAACGTTTGCCGTGATGCGTGTGTGCGTGCGTGTGATCTGAATTGTTCGTTTTCTTTTTTTTTTTGCTTTTTCCTCCCCAAACCATCCTTGCAAGCAGTGCACAACAACAACAGCAGCAGCAGCAGCAACAACAGCAGCATCAACAGGTATCGTCTTCCGGGTCATTATCTCCCGAGTGTGTTGTAGAAGCAAGGGACGTCGGTGATGATGTTGTTCGTAGTGAATCAAAATCCGTGTCGAAGGATTTCGCCGAACGCAACCGTGATGCGCACGTTGCTGAAGATGATTGCCTGTTGAACAGTGTGGTGAAGCAGATTGAAAATACGACGGGTGCATCGGCAGAGCCAGTGCCGGAGCGTAGAATAGCGCCGGAACACAGCTGTTTGCGTAGCTCGCTAGAGTTACTGATACAGCGGAGCCACTCGGTTGATCGCAGCGAGCAGAAATCGTTCCCGTTCACGGCCAGCGTACCGTCCTACGGTGTCGGGTTGGTGGAAGATCCAAAACCATCGTCTTCCTCGTTCGAGTTACTCTCCCCAACGCTTGGCACGGCGGAATCGAATTCGCACTCCATCATTAGTGGAGAGTTCAACCTAGCCTCACTGAGCTCCGACTCGGGCGTACAGTTTGGTGGTGGTCGCGGTGGAACGGAAGAATTGTCCGGCACGACCGATTACGTACTGTCGTCCTCGGTGAAAACCAGCGACAGTGAGAAATCACCTTCGAAGAAAACGATCGACGACGACGAGGACGATCTGAACGCGGATGAAGCGTTGCTCGCCGAGGAACAGCTGTTGGTAGTGCGCGTCGAGGACGAATCAGACGAAGAACAGCGGCCGGGCAGGGTGAAGGGACGAGGTGTGCTCCTATCACCTACATCCTCCTGCTCATCCACGCACGCATCCGGTCGTGTGTTGAGACCGTCCAGCAGTAACAGCAGCGCTAGCAGTGAGAGCAGCGGCAGCAAGAAGGGCGATATCCTTCGGCCGGGAGGAGGTAAGACTTGTGGCGGCGGTGGACATCGGTCACCCGGTGGTAGCACATCGTCCTCGTCACCGGATAGTGGTAGCAGTAGCGATTTGAGTGATCGTGACTCTGCGTCCACGGCGGCAGGACCCGAAACCGACGACCGCACGATGTTTGGCGGGTGTGTGGGCTTTGGCCGCAACAGTGGCGGCGGTGGCAGCAGTGGAGGTGAGGACGGCACTGACAAGGGATTACTACGACGATCCAGCAGTGTCCGGGCGAAGGCTAGCATGTTTGCCCAGCTGGAAAGCAAGCTGAAGGAGAACGAAAACCCACTGAGCCGGCCGATCGTTCCCCGTCCAAGGCGAGGTAAGTAATGGGTTGAACAATTTTCTAAACGCCATAGCACACCGCGTGTGTAATGTACAGATTATGGAGGCGCCTGGTTTTTTTCGAGGTGCTCGAGCGCCACAAAAATATTCTCGGATGCATCACGAGTGCGGTCGTGCGTTCTATAGACGCGCCGGCTTGTGCGAACGACTCATGTTTCAAGTCGAGTGCCCGGGAAACTGTTGCACCCGGAAAATGTGTGTCACGCTAACAGCCAGCGCCGTGAGCGCGCGGTGCTTTGGACATGAGGCGAGACAGTGGGTGCCAATGTCTCGCGGTGAAGCGAGAACCGGTCGCCGTGAGTATATGAAGTGTGTGTGTTGTTATTTTTATCCGTTTAATCCTTCGGGGACCTCGCACTTCTGGTTATGATGATGGACAAAACTTTTCCTCACCTCAAGGAAGGCGCAGTGCGTTACGAGTGAATGAGAGATACCCTAGCAGAAGTGTGCTACCCTCGGAGCAGTGTCGGAACGCTCGGTTTTATCATTCATTCTGTTAGCTTGCCGTGTAAAAATAGCTTCAATGTGTTTCATGCGCTCGTAAAACATTTATCATGCGTTTTTTTTCCACCATAGCTTGTCATCATCGGTAACGAGATGGGTTCATGCTAGAACTTCAATCTTGCATTTTGACGGGGACATTTTGGGCACCGATCGAGTTGCATTTGTTTGGGAATGCAGTTGCATGCCTTCATTTTGCTCATCGGTTACGAAAAATAGTGTCTAATTTCTTTTCCAATGATGGTCTACTCCAGTCTCCAGCCAAACAGATAACAGACGTTATGAAAGGATAACTATTAATTCGTTTTATTTTTCCCTACTTGTTTGTAGCTCAATTCACAACGCAGACGATCTCGCCAACCGACATCGAACGAAGCAATAACGCGATCAATAGCGGACTTACCAGTGGCCAATATCGTGCAACTGCCGGCAACATATCCACGGTCCACCAACCGGCCCACCCAATCATGAACACGATACCAACGAACAACAACAACGTAGTCTCGGACGACTCTGGCGCCGAGTTTGGTAAGAAACTCGTGTACTCGTGCTTACGTATGTGTGCCGTTCTCTTTGAGATGTATTTTCTTCTTTCTTTGTTGATTTTTTTTTTTTTTGGCAAACATTACTGCGCTGACTGGCTGATGATTTGCCGTGTGTGTAGCCATTGCATGGGCGACACATTTTGTCTTTGTGGAAAACTTTGTTTCACATAAGTCTTGCTCTCATGGTGGAAATGATTTTAATTGTTTAGCTTTTACGATTTTATAACCCAATACCAGTTTTAAACACCAGCATGGTTATGTTTCTTACGCCTTTTCGTACTCATTGATCACCACGCCTGATATGCAATGATGTGGTTTGTTTAACAAAATTTATTTCCATCTGGTTTGGCAACTGTCTCTCGTATTAATAGCATATCATTGGCTCATTTCGAGTGTTTAACCATACCTTGCATGTTCTGCTGCATGTTGTGAATTACATTTAGATATTCTGCTAATTTAAACCAAACAGATTAAGCCATCGAGTTTTGCATAGCCGTTAGGTCAATCGCCTCGACAGGTGTGACCCGCTTGGGTCTCCCTTTGTGTGAAAGTAAATAAGAACTAGTTTTACGTCAGTCTTTCGTATGAAAACAAATATTTATTTGCCATTTCTTCTTTCTTTGTACGGCACAAGTTGAATGTTTGAGATGCAGTTGAATTTATTGTACCGTATTTATTTACACCTGTCATCCTAGTGACGGGACAGTAATTGTTGTATTGGCCGGTTGTGTGCCGTTCGTGCTGATCGGTGAACCTTTTACACACGAGCATATTCTAGGTTTTCGTTTTCTTTGCATTTATATTACTCTCTTCTTTTTCTTCTCGCCACGTTTGCACGCATAAAAATACACGCACAAACACATGTTCAAACAAACAAACACACAAATCCCACACTCTGCATGCACCTATCAAAATTCGACTCGCTGATCCGTTGGGTATCACAAATTACTTTGAACAAACCGAACAAACAAAAAAAAATCATACATGACACTCCTCGACATGCTTACAATTTGCAATTGGTTGCTTGAAATATTTGGGCAACTGTGCGTATTGGTGTGTGTGTGTGTGTGCACGGGTGTCATTATTGCATGGCACTTTTCTGTCTCTACTGGCGCGATGTCCTCGATGTCTACTGTCATCTTTTCCTGCTGGATTTTATTGTATGGCACGGTACTCAGATCCCTCGACACTGCAAGTATCGAAGAAGGTCAAACTGTTTTCGGGCGAATGTGTAACCGTGAAGGGAGATGAAGCGGGCGACCAGATGATGACGGCAATAGTGAACGGAAACGGCACCACCACCCCGGTCGGAGTGGTACGGCGGAAGAAAACACTACTAAAGGTGCGCACGATCGGAAAGCTAGTGATGCCAAAGTTTCTAAACGATAGCAACAATAACATTTCCGTTCAGCAGCAGCAGCAGCAGCAGCAGCAGTACCAGGAGCAGCAATATAAAGAAAACGGATGTACCAATGGAACTGGGTCGGAGGGCGAAACAGAACTGCAGCATATCGTCCCGAAGGTGGAACGGATACGAAAGAAGTTTATGAGCTTCTCATCAACGGCCAAGTATTTCAACAGTACCGAAAACGGCACCCACAGCCCATTGCAAGCAGTGAACGGAGATGAAGCGAGCGAGGGTAGTGATTCGAATGTGGATTCGGGCAAGGAGAACAACTACGACAGTGGGGTGGAAAACATGAACGGATCGGGTCGACCGCCGCAAGGCGGTGGCAGCTCGAATGTGCTAGCGCTCAAGAGGAACTTCCTTAACACGCCAAACCGTGCCAAGTCGCAGCACAAGGAAAAGCTTCCCGTGTTGGATGTTTCCACCGAGCTGGACGGTGTGGTGACGAAGGGGAAAGTATCGCGCCTAGCAAACCAGTGGAATCGGTTGCGCATGACGCTCGATGTGTCGTCGATATTGAAAGCACCGGGTGCCACCTTCGATACACCCCCGTCACCAACCGGGCGTGCCGGAAATGGGCTGCTAGCGGAACGTGAATGTGAAAGCCTACCGGTTGCTTGCGAAACGGAGCGCTCATACATGCTGGATTCGTCCCTGGAACGATCCGTCTCGCAGACCAACAATACGTCACTATTTTCCCGCAGCTTTACGCGCAAAGCAAATGGTAGTTCGAAGTTTGCGCTGGTAGAGGATCGGTTTGCCAAATACTTTGGCTGCAAGGCGAGTGGGCAAAGTGGAACGGCACCACAAAACACGACAGCCAAATCGATGATAGTGACCAATGGATCAATTCACGAACGCAACATACCCACCGGCGAATGTTTAAATGGAGGTTTCTGCAAGCAACCGCGGCGACGTTCTCAGTCGATGCCAAAGGAGTCGTTACTACTGGAACAGAGGCTCGAAACATTGATCAGCACGATCGCTGCTGGAGGGAACAGTAACGTTGGCGAAAAATGGAGTACCACCATTCAGCCCGTGAACACTGTCGAAGAGTTGGACATTACCACCGAAGATCTATCGCTGGCGGATACGGAATTCGATAAGCTGTTTATAGGTGTGTTTGTGTGTTTAAAGAAAAATAACATTGCTAGCAAACCACAGGATTGCTAGAGTGAAACAATAAGGGGAAAACATAGCATTATCCGCCGGACAAAACAAGGCATACAAGCAGAGAAAATAATTACAATCTTCTTTGCGCTGCTAGCGCCACCTGTTGCGCGGTACTAGAATTAAAGCAACGCGTATCGTTGCAATTCATGTAGTGCACTTTTCCTAGTTCGAAATTCGGGTGTTTTCTCACTACAAAAGATTGATAATTACATTTGGCAAAACACCGTTGTCTAAGTTACAATAATTTCAAATTGCATTCGATTTAATTTTTCATCAAGCTTTTGTACCACGTGTTAGGTATTACATTGTACATGGTCCAAGCGGATAATGCTGTGTTTCTGCCACGTTGTGTATTTGGTTCTGAATTTACGTTATTTTCTTTCCCTTCTCTTCTCTGAAAGGTTGTTGTAGATGAGCTAGATATGTGAGAATGAACCCTATTTGTACTATGAAGAAACTTGTAAGCTTTTACTATAGCAAAACCATAAAAATGTATATGTGTGCGTGTGTGTGTGTGTATAATTGTAAGAGTAGAGTTTTAAGCAAAAACAAGACATACCAATGTTAAGTCGTGCAACGAAGTGCAATGAAAGGATAACAAAGTGAGGAAAAAAAAACACATATAGAACAATGATCTTGCCAAGCAAATGAAAGCACACGCGTGGACAATGGTGGCACCGAAGGATCTCATAAAGTATTCCAAAAGAAAGCAAAACATTGTGAACTTTTTAGCGTATTTGGATGTGTGAACATTGAGCAAGAGAACAGGACGAAGTGATAAATAGTGATCGTGTACTTGCCGTGTACCCTTGTTCCTTTGCGTGTTCGTGTCGCTGAGAGTGTCGAAATGGCCCTTGAAGCTTTGTGATCATCATCCCGAGACCTGCATGCGCGTTTAGACCTATGCTATCCGCTACTCGCTATCTGCCTCATCTACACAAGCATCCACATTCGTTGTTTACACGCAAACAATCCAGCTTCCTTCTTCGGCTGTTTCTTGCTTGACCACGGGGTCTTTCTAAAGAGACCCACCCGAACGATCCGTCTAAATCAACCGTTCCAAAACGAGTTAGCTAAAACCGCGAACGGCACCCCCAATCCAGAACAGAAATGTGTGTTGGTACGTTCGATTTATATATTCTTTTACCCCGTTGTCCTTGTGTTTCGTTCACCTTTAACTAGCAACGGATGGGTTTACTACACAATCGGGTGAAGAAGGGTTTGTTGTTATCGTTTGTTTTCTGTTGTGGGCCACGGTATCGTCATCGTTTGTAAGATCTTTTTTCCCGGCCGGCGTTCTGGGGGGTGATGGTGGTGTGGAATGGAACGACGCCTGTGTATACATTCTATATGGTTGTGGACTTTGCAAGGCAGGATCGGGCCAAAACGGCTCACACTGCACTTTCCTCTAGGGTGCAATTCAGTTTCAATCTGCTTTGAAGATAACATAAAAAAACAGCATGGTTTTTCCCCCAAAAAGGATAACAGGTTATTTGCTTTGGTTGGCTTTTTCGATCACGCAACACTTGCGCTTGTTTTTCGGGTACTGGTACTGTGTGGCATTGTGTGCTTTTGTTCTTCTTGTTGTATGTTTGTGTACGTGTACGTGTGCTTTATTAAAACGTGTTTTCTATGTGTTTGTTTATACACCTCAACATCTACGTGTATGTATACTGCAGTTAATCGCTAGACAACACTAATCATATGAAAACGCTAAGCTACAGTGTGTTCTCATCCGCGTAAAATTCCTAATCGTGCGCCAGTTTTCTTACCTCGATTGGTTTTCTGTGTGTTGCCCTTTAATGCTAACAATTTGATTATTAAGGCACCTGTTTTTTAATTATTTATTACGAGATACACTTATCATAGTCCCGATTAACAATGTTTTTTTATCTTTCTTTTCGATCGTATTGTGTACGCGGGTTGCGAAACCATTGCAGAGCAAATGAGTCCACGCAAACCACCGACAGCGTTCCTGCCACCGAACGCACAGAAGCTTCCGTTCATGGCGGAGCTGAAGGGTGGCATACTGAAATCGAAATCGGGCTGTGTCGGACTGTTTCCGGCCGATCTAAACTCGGAGCTGAAATCGCGCCTCAAAAAGTCCACCCATTCGGCTGTGAGCAATCTGAAGAAATCGACCACCGTTTCCACCATCGATGCGACGACACCGGGCAGCTACGGTGCGCCCGGTACGCGTCCGGGATCGTCTTCCGAGTCGGAGGACGATGACGACGACGACGATGGTGTGGCACCGGGGAAAAATCTTGCCAAAATGCTGCGCAATGTGTCCAACACGGCTAACAGTGGCAGCGGCAGTATGCCACCGTCCTACATACCGTTGCCGGTACCGTTCCCGCGCTCGTTCACCAGCAACGAAACCGAATCTCAACCGCTCAACCGGGAGCTACAATCGATCAACAAGAATCCAGCCGTCGCAAGGCGCCGTCGTCAGAACGAGGGGTAAGTTGTGAACTGTTTTTTTTTTCTTTACACCGAATACCGGCAACTGCGTGCGGGTGTTAATAAGGATAGTTTTTCATTTAAGATTGACCACCGTTTTTTCACGCTGAATTATGTATATGTACCGTAGAGGGTTAGCGCAAATCAAGCTCATGGGTCAGTAAAATTCATTCCCGACCTCCGGTCAACAATTAAAGACTGACTCCATCGCCCCTGTTTGTGTTACGCAAAGGCGACACAAATGCTCACCCAGCATGACATGAGACGTCTGAAGGAAGAAGCTCAAATGGCTACCGCTTCGAATCCATACGCACATAAAGATGGAAACAGCCCTTTTAAAATAATGCCAACGACAAGAAGCATGACCGCATGCGAGAGGTGGCCACCGACAATCCGTTCAAGAGGGGCACACCGTTTTAGGGGGCGCATGTTACGGGCCATCCTTAAAACACGCAACCATGCATAAGATTACGATTATGATGTTGATGATGATGATGATGATGCTCGTTTTTTGTTACCTTTTCCCGTAGGGTTCATATGTTGGCTGCAAGTGGTATATCATATTCACCATTGTCCACTTTGGGTACGCTTTCTTTCGGCCCACCGTAGAAGGATTATTCTTCTCCCCCTCCGGATGTGGATGCTCTTGTTTTGTCTCGCAGGCGCTCGAGCATATCGACAGCGCCGATTCGACGGTGAAGTAGCAACACTCTATGCTGCGGTATTCCCATCGGTGCGCTATCATAAAGATTTTTTTTACGGCTGCATCGCGCTTTCAGCATGATGAAATCTTCACTCACTGTCGCATTGTGCCGCCATCCGTGTTGCGTTGGGGGCGTCTTCTGCTTCGCGAGGCGCAAAATTGGGCAATTTCTTTTACAACTCAACAACCGCGCGCGCGGGTGTGGTATGGTGAATTGAGTGAAAATTCACCGAAACACACAACCGACCTTGAAGTCGGTGATGGCAGCCGTCCCTACGCGCTTAAGACATTTTAATTCCCTCACGTGTGGAAGTGACCGAGTACGGCAGGGAGGAGGACCATCGTCGAAGGGGAAGATGTTGGTAGCGGACGAGATGAGCATCAAGGTGTAATGCATCATGGCAAATTTCTTGCCCTCTCCTTGTTCGTGATGGTCATTTGTGATGATCGTAAAGGGGGTGAGTTAATTACACAAGCCCCGAGAGCTGAGCAAGGCCAATGGGCAATACCCGGTACTTACATATTGCTGTGTTTGGCTTTGAAGGTTTCACTTTCCTTTCCGCCACAATATGGTGCATATGGGGGGGAGAGTAGCCTTCTGTACAGAACTGGTTGTCGTCCACCATCTCTGGGCCGGGGATAACATCATCAGGTTCGTTGTCCAGCTGCGGTACGTAGACAGGTTTGGGGGGTGATCGACAATCACCGCCAAACGCCCGTGCTCTCCTGGCTTATCAAACACATCTTCGTACATCGTTTTGTCATTAAATAGTGCGACTGCTCATCAGCTACTGTGAATGCATAGGAAATGAATGATTAAGTGTTTTGGCGTCATTTTCACTTTTATAACATTATGGTAGAATGAAATTAACATAATCAATACGAGTTGCTCACATCAAACACGACTGGGTCGATTAGGGGACATTATTGACAAGATGTGTCAATCTCGGTTGTTAATATTTGTTTTAAAAAATAAAAAATATATTTCCTACAGTAAACACAAACAAGATGAGACGATCACATTTTGTGTATCTTTCTCATTCTATGTATGTTTTATGATGCGCTCTCGCGGCAGCAGTCTCTCTCGCATTGTAAAATATTGGCGCTTTCGCTCTCACTCACTTCAAACTAAGGCTTGACAAAGATGGTCAAGTGGACATAATTCAGCGTGAGATTTAAATAGGGCGTTAATTTAAATAATTTCTTCTAAAAAGCCTTTAAGTACTCATAATAAATGTAAAATCATCTAAGGGTACATTTATCACAAAATCTCTCAGGAATATGCCATCCTATAAACGGTGTGGAGTAAAGAAGACCGATATGCTACGGATCGGTTTCATATTTACACACGCGACATAGCCGGAGAGGGGCCACATCGAAATCAAGTAAGCGAAGCGCAGCATAAACGCAACGCAGCAAACAAAAGTTCAGTTTCTCTCTTGCTCCCGAAGCGTACGGACGTTTGAGCTGCGGCAGTGGGTTTGTTTCGCGCGTGTTTTGGTTTTACATTTCTCGTTCGTCGTTCTTTACAACGTTTGTCTAAAATACAAAACAGCACAAGGTGAATTGAAGTGTTTCAAACACCCACGGAGTGAGGGAATGCAAACATTTCGCGCCTGATAGTGGATATGATGTCAGCTGTTCGGAATGGCAATTTGTTCTACCACCGGGTGATGTGATGTGAGATGCGACTCAGATGTGTGGTGATGCGGTGATGGTGTGCGTCCATCATGTTTGTGTTGTGCTGTGTGTTCTCTACGAGCACTGTGGCGCGATTGGCAAACGTCGCAATTTTCAAACCGCTCGCGATCGTGTTCGACCCAATTCTTTGGACGTTTCGTTCCCATTGATGGTGTGCTTGTTTGTTTGGTTTGCATAGAAAATGAAAGTAAAACACGTTGGGACCCACCGCGTGCCGTGAGCCTGCAATCTCTGTGTTTTGCCAGTGTGCAACGATGCAACTGGGGCCTGCATCTGGAGGAAACTTTTGCTTTTTGGGGTTGGTGGTTGAATTTGCTGTCTCGTGTCGAACACCCATCTTGGCAAGCAACATCTTCTCTAGCGGCCAGTACTGCGAACGAACCTTTTTTCCGCCGTGGTTGAGTTTCCTCCTTTTCGCGTCACTCATCCATCCACGTTTGGGTCACGTTCGTGAGGAAATGGGCGAAAAAAAAAACCGGTCGCTTGATGGTCGTGCCTGTTTTCCTTCCCGGTGCCTGGTGAAGAAGATCGTTAAGAGAAGGTTATGGCCCTCCCGAAAAAAAACCCTCTCGTCTCGTTGTGTGTGCGTGTGTTTGGTTTTTGGAATAGGGCATCATCTTCTTGCCGTGTGCGTGTGTGTGCAGTTGAGGCGAACGCCACAGTTTAATAGTGGAAAGGGACAAGCGAGAAAACGAAGCAAAACAAAACATCCGCCCGTGAGGAACTGATGGTTTGAAAGATCAACAAATACAAAAGAATAACCTAATCACTTTGTAGTTTGTGTACGCGCGAAGGAAGCCAAAGAATTCATCTCGTGGAGAATCACCCTTCTTTTCGTACACCGACGGAACCGCTCGGTCGATGCGCGTTTTAAGATGGAAAAATTAACCTGGACATCGATCATCATCTTCCCGTAGGTGTTTGTAGGGCCACCGCGAGTTTCGAGAGTGTTTGAAGAGACATTAACATTTCCTCACAATGACGGCGGGGGGGATCGTTTTGTTTTGTTTCTCACCCATTCGGACGCTTCTGTGGGCCCGCCGTTTTCATGCACTGGTGCCCCCATATACGCCGGAGGCGATCCCGCACTATGTCGCTTCTTTCGCCTTCCGGAACTAATCAAGTTTGCTGTACTCGGAGCAAAAAGGGGGTAGAGGAAAAGCAGTCCCCCGTCATCCACCCACCCGTTGGGGGAGGAAATGTGACTTAACTTTATCCATCACCAGTCGGCCTAACTAACGCGTGCGCGTTGCGATCGCGTCTTGATCATCTCACCCCACACAATAATGTGTGACTGTGTGTTTATTTTCGTGTATGTTTCCCTCGCGTTTTTTGTTTCCTTTCGGGGGAGATGGGGTTTCGGTCCCTTCGGATGTGTTTGGACATGATGAAGACAAATGGTGTAAGTGTTTGGAGCTTTGTTTTGGACGCGCTGGAAAGTTAAAGTTTTCTCCTCTTTTAAACATACACACTCGCCCTCCAATTCGGATCGGAATAATCTTAGCCCTTTACGTTGAATACGCCTTGTTTTGCAATATTTCTTGTGATCGACACTATCGAAATGCTTCCTTCCTATTTGTCCGGCATGTGAGGTCCGACAAGTCCAGCTGTCAGTATGTGAAGCAGTTTTGCGATAAGAAACCTGCCTCCGTATGTTAACCAGCTTGTGGAGCGTTCGTAGATGATGCGCACGGGCATAGATTCCCCTGGCTCCGTCTGATTAAAGCCTGCAGTTTATTGCAAGCGCGTTTCATATCATGTTTTCTTTTCTCCCTGTTTATTCTGTGCTGTGAAAGCAGAACGCGTTCCAGACCTTGAGATAGCCTACCCTCCTATTACAGTACGCCTTCGATGCGTTTTTTTGGAGGGTATTTCCGTATCGGCGACAGAAGTTGGATACGAAAAAGAAAACATTTGCCAGTTGAGTGAATGTGTGTGTTAGTGATGTAACGAAATTGGTGGAAATAGGCAAATAATCAACGATTCGCAACAGTGAAAACACGCAGAGAACCAGCAAATCGAAGGTTCATCCTTCTCGTCCAGGTGTGACTGGTACAGCGGTGTATCTTAAACGACGGAGATATATTGATTGGTGTGTATGTGTGCGTTTGTGTTTGTGAAGACAAGAAATTCAAAGTGTTGCACTTTTTCCCTGTCCCTTTTCGATGCATAAGAGGGACACGGTGGAAAAAACGATCATATTTCGGCACTAAACCTTCTCTGGATTGCATCGGATTCGAATGCGTTGTTTCACGTGCCCTCCTGAGTTGCAGTAAAGAGAGAGAAAGAGAGTGAGACGGCGAAAGAAAGAAGAAAAGATCACACCCCAGGTACGTTGCAAGATGTCGTCAAAACCAAATACACGATACACGCCAAGAAGGCAGTTAACAAACACCTCGTCTACGCATTACTCACGCTTTCAGCAATCGAAAGCGATAGAGAGTTAGATTAACATGTGTGCTTGATAAGGCTCTATGGTCGCCGGAACATTATCGCAAACACAAAGGTGTTATCGCAAATATCAAGAAGCCCTTTCGGGATGAGTTATTGCCTACTGAATTTATCAGATTCTTTTGGACGTTTGTGGGAACAAGACTAAAGAACTGCTAGTTGACCAAATTCGTTCTTTTAAAAGTCAACTGAAGCTCGCTTTTTATGTTTAAGAATACTCTGGCCTGCTCCTGACATTGACCTACGATGATGATAGTGTTGCATTCACAATCACCACAAGCGTCATTGGAATTAAATCGTTCCCCTCGGTCGTATCGCGTAGCGTCAAATTCACCCTCCATACAATTAAAGCACAACTTTTGGCTAGACGCTTCCCGAACACTGGCAGTTTCCCGGCATCGAATTTTCCTATCCCGTGCACCGTCGGTACGTTGGTAGAATATTTTAAGAAATATTTTACCAACTCTCCAGACACACAGAGGGTGACAATTTAAATAGCGCAGTGCAAAGGCACAATAGTATGAATTGCTGTGTCGTTCAAACGGCTCGGGTAAATCTTCGCTTCATCGGGGTTTTGTTTGGGTTTGTTGTTTTGTCTAGGTCCCGGAGCCGGAAACCGGGGACATCTCTCCCACACAACCCTGTTTCTCCTGTTTACTGCATGTTTGTTCCGATCCATCGATGCGCATCCCGTTTGCCAGGTTGCTGTTTGGGAGATACCCAAACGAGGAACGCACTCAAAATCCTTGTTGGTGGTGTATATGCACGTACGCGCGCGCGCGTGTGTGTGATGGTCGTGTTGCAGTGAACGAATTTTCAAACCCTTGAGGGGGTGGGAATGGGTGATGTAGGGAACATTTTCCAGTTCCCCCAAATTTCGAAATTTTGCGGTGCTTGTACCAATCCCCTTTGCGCCTGCATGTAGACACTGACGGAGAGAGACCGGTCCATCAGGTCGTTTCCATAGAAGTCGTCACACACAGCCAACGTACCATTCTATCCGTCCAGCGCATTGTTTGGCGTAAAATTCCCGATGAAAAAGTCACGTCGCAAGATAAACTTTCGTACGGCAACAAAAACGCAACGCCGTACAATCATTGTCGTCCGTTCAGGTTGGGATTGTTCCGTTGATGGTGGGCAGCACTCGGCTAAAGGTATTATGATATTATCTTCATTACCGTTCATCAAGCTTCGAATGATCCAGCTCGACCCGCACGCTAATCAACGAAAAAGCATTACTCTCGGTGGAAAGGGATAGATGTTTTTTTTTTTGGTTTGTTGTGGTGATAAACCCCAACCAGGAACTCCATAATGTCCTTGCAAAGGGACAGGAATCGTTCAAAATTGGTTGGCTTAAGTTAATGTGTTTGTATTTTGGGGGTTTTCGTTTTGTGTGTATGAAATCCACATCAAATGGTGTTTTGGATTTATGAAGTTCCGGAGATTCCTTTGGTGGATACTTTTAGGTCCTCGTCTACTGTAAGGAATTTCGAAGGTTTTCAATCTTTCGGCAACATTTATATTATTTAATAATCACGAATTAAGAAACAATACATTTCCAGATGTGCTCAGGCGTAAAACATGTCTTATATTTAAAGATCTTGCCAAATTCTTCCTTATCAACACTAGGAATTCTAGAATTCCTTATGATTTCCGTAGTCCTCGAGATACTTCTCCAAATCCTACTCCTATGTCCCTATGGATAGCCTCGTGACAGCTTGATTTAGTGTCTGGTGGTCCCCCCGATGTTCAGATATCCAAGAAACCAGGACTACCTACCCTCTTCCTGGTTTGCCATGTGCCACCATCCACTCAATCCTGGATATATGCTTGCACATTTTAACACTCTGCATGAAGGAATAGTTGTTGGGTAGGAGAGCTTGTGAGACCTTCAAGAGGTTTTGAATCCTTCCCCATTACAGAGCGTTAGAGAGGAAATTGCTCAGTAGGGGTTTGGACCCTACTTTTTGGATGGAGGCCGTCGTTACAATGACGAGATCTACGAGCTGTACGACGAATTTACTGTCGTACAGTGGAATTACACTCCCCAGGTTTCGGTGAGCTGGTCACGTAATGAGAATGACACTGGACGACCCGGTCGTAAAGTCCTTTAAGGTATTTTAGTCGGACTTGGACAGAGGAGGCGTGGTGGGCTCCTAAATTGAGATTTAATGAAAGCGTTGATGGGTCCGAAATCCCGGGATATTGGATTGACTGAGGCCGGTAATCAACCTTAGAACCTCAACTTAGAGGGTTTAGAGGATTCATGCAGCAGGCCAAAACCGCTAACAGTGGAAGCACCGGAGTAAGCATTAGAATTCGATTCCTAGGGGTAGTCTTGTATCTTTCATGCGACACAAACTCCCCATTTCTATGCAGTCAACAAACGGTGAAACATTTCATGGCCAACATCACACCAATTACGCTTGAGCAAATGCAACTGCCATGACGTAGCGATCCGTCTGAAACAGGCACATCGTCGATTGCAATTGCACACGACAATAGCGTTCGGTGAACATTCCTTTTCCCCATTGAAATGTCACCTAAAACGAGATGTGCAGGTTTTGCTGAAAATAATTCTCACAAGTAAGCGGTTTAAGTAGAATTTCTTCTCTCGTTTCGTGCCGTTTGGGTGCCCTGTTACTGCTACACCAATCACTGTGGCTCGAAGTTGTGTTGTGCGAAAGAATGTGTTGGCAGCGGTTCAACGCAACGCGAGAAGAGACTATTTTGTTGCAGTGTTGATTATTTTAAGCCAAACGCAGCCTGAACTAGATCGTTAATGGTTGAGCTCGATCGAGAAAATTCGTGACTGTCGATCTGTCGTTCGATTGAACTGCAAAGCAGCATCCGGTGCTGGTGGTTCGATGTGAACCCAAAATCTTTCACTTGCCACTGCGAAAAGAACGTAACGGCCGCGAAACTGGCTTGCGAAAGGAGCACATCCGCACAAAACCACAGGATGTCCACAGGGGTCTTTCGGGGTTGTAGCTGCACATCCCTCCAGTACAGCATTGGTGGTGCCTGCCGGTGGTTCGGAACCGGTTCCAGCCACCGACGCTCGTGTACAGGTTGTCTACCGGGCGCACGTTTGGCCCGAAAATGGCAAACCTGTTTGGTTGGTGTTTCATATATTTCAAATCCCACCGCCGTCCGTTAGGGCCCCACGGGGTAGTTTAACCTGCTGGTGTATAAAATTGCCGCCACCGTCGACCCAGACTGTGGAGGCTTAAGAGTAAACCAGTTTTCGGGTGAGTAATCGACGAGAAAGGGCACAACCACCAGACGGATTTGAGGGTTTGGCGGGGAGAGGTACGCAGTAATGCGGGAATTGCGCAAATCGTTGAGTGCAACGAGGTTGGTCGGATGGAACTGCCTGGTGGGCTGATCTGGAGGAGGTCTAGTAGTCAGTCGGTCGAATGACCACGAGGAAAGACCACTGCGGTCCGTAATCTCTGCCACTAGTACGTTGTGGGCCGTGCGAAGTCGTATTGCGGACTTCAATTGATCCCCCGGTTTGGAGACCAATCCCCAAAATATGTAGCTAAAACATAAAATTCCATTCACATAATCCTATTTCTGCACACACTCACAACGGCCACACATCAGTGGCAACAGCAAGTTATGCAGTCAAGGGATTCGGCAACTTTCAACCTCAATTCCACCTCATGTACGATTGGTGGAGCGCATAAACTCTGGCGCACCTCGTGAAGGTAACTTACATTGCACAGACCCCCCCATCGGCTCTAACGTCGCTAGATTGGCCACCAGCATGGCTAGCTGATGGTTAATATGGTTCATTTACAATTCATAAAACTTAATTAGCTTTTCCCCGGCACCGCAGCCAACTGGTTCGCGACGCGAGGGCATCATGTGTGTGGACGAGGCTTTTTAGTTGTTTGCAATAGCCTCAAGGTTCATGTGGTGGCATGGTGCGTTCTGTTTTTGCACGTGTTCATTGAGAGTAAAAGTCGAATTACTGTGAGGGGAGCTTTTTTTCCGGAGAGATCGTCAACTCTCAACGAACGTAGAAAGGAGTTAAAGCTGGACGGACCTCATTTTAGAGCCAGATATAGGGTTGGGTAAATCATTAGCTTTGTATGAACCTGAGCGAACCAGTTCGTTCTTTGTGAAGAACTGAACGAACGGTAGAGATATTTAGTTCTTTTGTCTGTCATAAAAAAGGAATCTCATACTTTATCTCGTTCCTATAGTTCGATCAACCTGTAAGGTTCTAGGTGGTTTGCCAAATATTCCTACATTTGAAGGGCAGTTCGCTCAACCAGACCGTTACAAGTCGCTCTCCCTACGTTACATTCCGTACAACCTGCGTTACGGGCAGTTCAATCTGTGTTACTAGCCGTTCATTGTGCGTCATTCAATCTGCTTCACAGCTCGTTGAATTACTTTTTACATTAAACGCATTTAACCGATTATCCGGGAACTGTAGAAACATAATTTGACGAACGAAGTTCATTCGTTCACTTAAAAGAACTGAACGAATTGTACAGAAACGTCTGTTGTGATAGAAATTAAATTTGTTCGTAAAGAAACCCTGTATAAGGTGATGGAACGGCTTGTTGTACTTAAAATCACGTTCAAACTAATTTTCTTCCGATTATCTACACTAAACTGAAGTTAATGCCCATCGATAGGAAATTGTTTACCACATTTAATATCCACCCTACAGTCGATTCCGGCACGTACGAAACCCAAGAGATCTTAATCCTACTGCTAGGCCAGCAATTTTCATCTCATCTCAATTCACCATCATCACCATCAGCATCACTGAACCGCATTTCGTGACCGAATGCTATCCCGTGAATGTGGCCGCATTTGAATTTCATCTCGATGCCGGATGCACGCAGTACGAATGACTGCGATAATGTGCATAAACTCAACGCCTCTCTCCCAGAAGGCGCTGGGGGTGGTTTGGGGAAGATTTCTGCGATAAAATACCATTCTAATGGGCCTTGAGCCAGTACACAATGGAGGGAAGATTATTGAATTCGGCTTCGGTCCTACACCCATGCTAATCGGGTAACGGTCGATTTTCCGCCTTACCGCTCAAGGATCGTCTAAATTTCCTCCCCAAAACCACCGTTTACGTATTCCAAAGTCGTGCCGTTTCGGGCACGAGGAACCACCGGGACAAGGTGTCGGTGAAAATATATTACACCCAGGGGTGGGTGAGACGCACCGCTGTGTGAAAGGTTTCTGAGTGAAGCGAGAAGATGCTATCGGACTGGTAGAATCGAACCAATGCTCTCTAGTGCGCCGAATGTCTGGATCACCATTATGTGTTGTTTCGCTAGAGTCAAATTCTTCAGCCCAGTATCGGCTTGATTACCATCATAATTCATGTCTGGCGTCTCGTGAGACTACAAAGACCGAATAATAAAAGGAAATCCATTCCACCGCTCAACTGCACCGTGACCGGACTTTGTTCCATATATTGAAAGTTGCGCGCCAGTTTGTTGGAATTGTACGCAGGTGGCAGGATCTGTACGGTTGTGTCTGGTTGATTTGATGGTAGCGGGGTTTCGAGTATTTATTTCCAAGTTGAAAGAATGCCCCATCCCCGATTTGTTGTAACACGGACGGAGTGAGCACTACTTTTCGTTGATGTTCAAGAATCAGATCGAACAGCGTGGGGTGTCCCATTTGCATAAGGCACATCGAGCAGAGAACATTGCAACCACCACCGAGAGTGTATACAGCTGCACCTGCCGGTTTCGGGTTGGTTTGCAAAATACGCGGCACTGCTAGGATTGAGCCTGCTAGGAACGGGGTTGCAGCACAGCAAGCCGTCTGCGCGTGTGTGTTCCTCGTTCTACCCCGAGTTTGTTGCCACTGGGGACACATTTTCCGCACCGACTGGTGTTGCCCCTAGACGTGCGCGCATTCTGTGCACGGGACCGTGAAGGTAAAGAAATATTTGCACCTTCTACTTCCTGGTCGCCAAAAGACACTTGTACCGGGCATGGCGGTTTGGAAAGGCGCTAATGCTGTTGCGAATTCACATTCTATATAAAACGGTAGGTGTTGTACAGATGTTGTTATTTCTTGCCATAATTGTATTGGAGTTGTGGTTATGAATCTGATTGTTATGTTTCTTTTTAGGTCTTTGATTTTAGCGGTTTCGAACCTCGTAAAAGTGAACGTTGTAGCACCGAAGTTGGCAAAATTGGATTAATTAGTGGAGTTGAACGACGAAACGCAGATCATTAGCGTGTGGAGAGGTGGAGATTGCAAGCCTTGTACATAATCCGTAATTTATCCCTCCCCCCCCCGGTCCAGTTCGACTGATCGCATCAATTAAACGCCGCTCGAACAAACCGAAGTTAAACCGATGAATGTCGTAGTGAGAGCAGTCTCCAATAAGTGTTTTTAGCGCGTTATAATATTTCTTTCCGTAGGACGTAATTAGAAGCGGTTGGGTCGAAATGTATGACTAGAATGAGAACTATCTCTCGGTTTATTTTATCGTTAGTCGTTCGCTGTGACGTTATCGTTAGTGCTCGTGTTCGCACGCTCGTGTTAGTACATACGCATACTAACGGATACGGATTAGTAGGTTTAGTGTGTAGCGCGGTACAGTGACGTACACGAAAAAGGCTACGCTGCCACAGTACTCCCCTCCTAGACTAGATTTCCCTTTACCGATACCTCGAAGGGATTACAACTCGTCGACCGGAACGAGTGACTCTAGTCGGAAAAATACTAGGATCAGTTGTGCATGCAGGTACCTTGTCACTTGTGGTTTGCTGATCTTCTAGTGAATACGCTGGCTTCAGGCGATCGACCGAAACGTTGACTGTGCGGCCTCGTATGTTCAACTTGAAGAATTTTTCGGCTCGGTTCAGCACCTTGAATGGTCCTTCATACGGTGGCGATAGCGAGGGTCGGACCGAGTCGTTGCGCACGAAGACGTTCTTACACGTCTTTAAGTCCTGGTGTATGAAAACACTGTGATTTCCATGCCTGGCAGTCTCTCGGGGGCGAATTTGTCGCATAGTTGTACGGAGTTTGGCGACAAATTCAGCTTCGTTCGGGTTGTCTAAGTTGTTTGTGAAAAACTCAGACGGTAATCGGAGAGTTGTTCCATATACCATCTCGGCAGGCGATGATTTAAGGTCTTCCTTGTAGGCTGCCCGCAGCCCGAGTAGGATCATCGGTAGGTACTCGCTCCAGTGCTCGGGATCATGGCACAGAATAGATGCTTTTAGGGTCCTATGCCATCGTTCGATAATGCCATTTGACTGAGGGTGGTATGCAGTCGTACGCAGGTGGCTGGATCCGATCAAGCGAGTAAGTTCATCGAAAAGCGATGATTCGAATTGACGTCCTTGGTCAGACGTGATGAAAAATGGAACACCAAACCGGGCTATCCATCCGCAAACAAGAGCTTCGGCAACTGTTAACGCGGTCATATCAGGCATTGGAAACGCTTCAGGCCAACGCGTGAACCTGTCAATGACCGTTAAACAATAGCGGTTTCCCCTACTTGGAGGGAAGGGCCCCACGATGTCAATGTTGATATGAGAAAACCGGCTGTCCGGTGCCGAATATCGAGATATAGGTGATTGTGTGTGTCGCAGCACCTTCGAACGTTGGCACGGTAGGCAGTTCCTAGCGAAAGCAATGCTGTCCTTGCGGATGCTTGGCCAAACAAATCGTTCTGTCATTAACTTGGCCGTTGCACGGGTGCCAGGATGAGACAGCTGGTGCGTTGCCTGTAACGCAGCGTGCCGAAACCGTTTCGTTATGTAAGGGCGGATGCGATCTCCAGTGCAGTCACATAAAAGTTGTTTGATACTGCCTGGAATGGTAAAATACTTTAGATTGAGCGAACTTTTTATTTTACCTTGTGCGATGTCCTGGAGCTGTTGGTCGTCTTTTTGGTCTTCCGCAAGTGCTTCATAATCCAGTGATGACGCTGATTGTATAGCATTAATGCGGGAGAGCAAGTCAGCTACGATGTTGTCCTTTCCCACAACGTGACGGATGTCCGTTGTTATTTGCCCAATCACGTCCAATTGGCGAGCTTGACGGTCCGAGGCTTTGTCAAGCTTTTGGCGAAAGGCAAAAGTTATGGGCTTGTGGTCTGTATAGATGTGGCAGTTTCGTCCTTCAAGCATATATTTAAAATGCCGTACCGCAAGATAGATTGCGGTTAGTTCGCGATCGTAAGTGCTGTATCGCAGTTGCGCCTTGTCGAATTTTTTTGAGAAAAATCCGAGCGGTTGGGGGTTTCCATCAACGATTTGATGAAGGACTGCTCCTGCGGCGATGTCAGATGCGTCGACCCAAAGGGACAGCTCGGCTGTTTTGGCGGGATGCGATAACAGAGTAGCTTTTGCGAGTTGTTGCTTACAGCGTTCGAAGCTCGCGGTGGTCGCACTACTCCATGTCAGCGGGGAACGATCATTGCGTTTGTTGCCATGAATCATGGCAAGGAGTGGAATCTGGTGCTCGATCGCATTTGGCAAGAACCTACGATAGAAATTAAGCATTGCCAAAAAGCTTTTTAACTCCTTCGTTGTAGCAGGAAGCTTGTATTCCTCAATAGCTCGAACGCGATCAGGTAAGGGACGGATACCATCTCTAGAGACAGAATGGCCTAGAAAATCGAGTGTGTCGCGGCCGAATTCGCATTTGGCTATATTAATCGCCAAATTATGCTGTTTCAGCCTTGTAAACAATTGCCGCAAATGTTCTCGGTGTTCTTCGGGTGATGATGAAGCGATGAATAGGTCGTCGATGTACGGAAATACAAAATCCAACCCTCGGACGACCTCGTGGATAAGCCGTTGAAACGTTTGCGCTGCGTTCCGCAATCCAAAGGTCATAAACGAAAACTCGAACAGTCCGAACGGCGTCGTGATGGCAGTTTTTGCAATATCAGCGGGATGGATCGGTACCTGATGGAAGGCTTTTTGCAAGTCAATTTTAGTAAATATAGTTTTACCTTGCAATATAGTAGAGAAGTCCTGCAGGTACGGTATAGGGTAGCGATCCGGGATGGTTTGCGCGTTGAGTGCTCGGTAGTCTCCACACGGCCGCCAAGAACCGTCTGCTTTCTTAACCATGTGGAGTGGGCTCGCCCAACTGCTGCTGGATGGTCGGCATATGCCAAGCTTCATTAGATGCTCAAATTCGGTCTTCGCTGCTTGAAGCTTGTCCGGGGACAGACGTCGTGGGCGTGCGTAAACAGGTTGCCCTGTCGTTTCGATTCTATGGTGAATCGATGCATCGCTAATCGTACCCGGTGGCGCCAGGCGAGTGATATTCGGAAACTCGGCTAACAACTCGGCGTAAGGCGACTCTGTACTAAAAGTTTTAACCGAACACTGCTCACTCTTCGCTAGTAACCCAACGGACTCAAGATGGGTGGTATTATCGATGAGGCGCTTCCGTTTCATATCTACCAGCAAATCGAAATTGGTTAAAAAATCCGCACCAATTATACCCGAACTTACGTCGGCTATCAGGAACGACCACAGGAACTCACGACGAAGGCCGAGATTTACCTTTAACAATACTTCACCGTACACATTAATAGGCGATCCGTTCGCGGCGAACAGTTTTATCGGGGATGGTTTTACTCTCGCAGTAAGCATATCTTTCGGAACCACAGACACATCGGCGCCGGTGTCGATTAAAAATTGCGTTGACGTAGTTGAATCAGCAATTCGTAAACGAAAGATTGCGGCTGTAGTGGTGAGTTCGCCAGTCTCCACCGCAGCATCTGCAGAGCGACACTATTGTGCAGATGTTGTTCCTGGGCCGGTGCATGGTTTTCGGCATTTCCTAGCCTCGCTACCGAATTTGCGGTGGTACCAACAGGGGCCGGTCGAAAAATCGCTTCCGCGACTTAAACTGCGTCTACGTGTTAATCTGCTGCGGGAAACCGATCGTCCTCGACTTTTGTTAGGAAGCACGTTTTCGAGCCGCCTTGATAATTCGGCAATCTCTTTCCGAAGGTCCGATATAGGATCACTGGCTGGATTTGCGGTCGTTGACATTGCGGCATCAGACACGTGGCCAGACGCCATCGCTGGGTTGCTACGTTCAACGGCGTTAATGCTTCTAAGGCTCATTGACTCAACAATGGCGTCAGCGATGGTGGTTTTATCCGCGGCGTCACCACTAGAAGCGATCACTGCAGCTTGCGCATGTGGTGGCAGCCTTGATGCCCACAAATCGATCAGCACAGGTTCACTAAGGGAGTTGCCAGCGACGCGCTTCATTTCGTTAAGAAGCTGGCTCGGTTTTCTGTCACCAAGCGGCATATCGGACAAGACGCGCTGCAAGCGCCTCTGCTGACTATCGGCAAAATAACCGATCAGCTTCGCTTTGATGTACGCATATTTTTCAACCGCTGGTGTGCCGTCGATGATTGCCCTTAGCTCGGTGAGTTTATTCGGCGGGACCTGTGCCATCACAATGTTGTATTTTCGCGTATCGTGCAATGCGCCTATGCCCGAAGCAGCAAACCAAAATTCAAGGGACATGAAATACGTCTCTATATTGGTATCCGCCATGCTTGGTGGATTGAGACGCGGCGCATGGATTGCTTCAACGGCAGCCGGTTGAGCCGCGGGGCTAGTTAAATTTGCGCTGGGTACAAATGGGCTAGGCCCGATTGGGCCGGGTACAATGGGCTGGGTAGTTACAACTTTATCCTCCTCCATGCTTGCTGCGTACACTTATATTCGCGAAAAGAAAGAAAATCACGCACTTAAAACTGTTACGCTAAAGACTGATTATAGCAATCACGTCGGGGTCACCACTTTAGCGCGTTATAATATTTCTTTCCGTAGGACGTAATTAGAAGCGGTTGGGTCGAAATGTATGACTAGAATGAGAACTATCTCTCGGTTTATTTTATCGTTAGTCGTTCGCTGTGACGTTATCGTTAGTGCTCGTGTTCGCACGCTCGTGTTAGTACATACGCATACTAACGGATACGGATTAGTAGGTTTAGTGTGTAGCGCGGTACAGTGACGTACACGAAAAAGGCTACGCTGCCACATGTTCTATCTATCGGAACACGGATAGTGTAGTCGACAGTGTGTGAGGCAACAGACAATCGATTGGAGGGAAAAAGGAAAAATCGACGCGCAACAACTAATTGCTCTCGGTGGCCCTTAATTGAAGACGTCTGTTCTTCTCGATTTCTTTCCATTAATACCCTGGGCAGAGACGGGTGCTGTGCTATTGGCAAATGCAACCTTCACTTTCCTCGCGGCACCGTATCTGAGAAAGATCCGGTTTCGATATCTAATCTGTAAAAGGCTTGCTCAGAACAGAGATAGACTATAATGCACGTGGTCTGGTGGAGAGGGTACGAAGGGCCAGAGTAGCGGGGTGACGTTGTTGACGCTGTTGCACTAAGCTTACGATGGTGGATATTCGATAGAGGAACGAGTTTGCTTTGCTCGATTCTAACTTTCCTCGTAGCATGATTGGCCCATCGGGAGGGATGTTGTATGTCGCTCGTAGTTCTAGATGGAATTGAATGCCGTGGGAATTGGAAAACGGACACGGCTGTGTGCTGTACTGATGCACACTAGACTCTGCTGTCGAACACCTCCGGCTCCAGTAGGAAGTTATGCAGAGGGTTTACGTTTTTTTCCACTTGTTTTTTTTTGTTTCATTACCTCTTTGACAAACAAATCGTATCGGTTTGAGTCATCTTTACGTCATGAGACAGTTAATTTTGATTGGTTTTGAAATCCACACGGATCGTGCGGAAGTATCACACCGTAATACATCTCCGACACACCGGACCAATCGAACGACACAAATCGACGCAACACGATCCCGGACTCGGGTTACGGACGGCAGCAGCAACACACCATTCCGACGGAGATTGAAGGAAAAAAAAAGAAACAAACGCACACATCACGGCAAAAGTGTGTGAAGCAATCAATATTGTTGAACGAGGGAGAGGCGCACGGGATCAATTTCTTATGGCGGATATGCTTTGGCCCAGTGTCTATCTATCTTCTCGGTTAATACCGTACCCCCAAGGCCAACCGGGCGCACACCACGGTCTTGTAGTAGTGCGACCGGCAGCTCACAGCATAAGCCTTTTCCTCATCGCGTTCTCCCGTCCGAAGACGTGCGTGTGATGTAATATAAACGCCTTTTGTGGACTGGAACAGCGCGCAGCATTGGTAATCTGTGATCGTTCGCAAGGGTCGAAACGCAACGATTACGAGAGATGGTAGCGTGGGATGAAGGTGAGGCACTAAGAGCGAGAGAGCGAGAGAGATCCAAAGTTAGGAAAATGCGCGTAACAGATGTTTGAACCACATTTATCACAATTGGATCGATTTATGATTTTTGAGTGGTATCGTTTTTTTGATCGAAACCAGACATGCGCCATGTAGTGGAGATGATTATGCATACAAGAAGATCTTGTTTCTTCCACTGTTTCTGAAGATGAAGATATTGCGGGTGCTATGAAGAAATTGTTTTATTATGTTAAGATCTGCTAGCTCTTGAAAGATTTCACTAGATGTTACTGTATCTTCCTCAACAATAGTTGTAACTTTGGATGTACTCAATGTCGTCAGATGGCAGGATGTAAAGGACTTTATTGGGTTTTGGGTTGTCTGATGTCATTATCATGACATGACAGGCTTATTTCCCAGAGAGGGCTCATCATTCAAACGATTTCTCCCTTCTTCAGCTCAGACATCCCCAACATATTCCTACTCAGACATCGTCCATTATCACTTCTGATAAGATCTGTTTCATTATCGCATGTATTTTGGACTTTAAAATTCCATTACATTCGTCATTCTTCATCTCCTTCGCACATCGTTCATCAGCGACAAACGTTTAACAAAACATTTGGAGAAATTGATCCATCCGCCTCTTGTTTGCCACCATAAACCCCTCGTAATGACCCTCATCGCATATACGCACTGAAATGAAAGTCTTTCAAACACTGTGATGCTGCCCACGTGCACCATTTCTGGCTCATTGCGATTCGAGACAGACGGTGTCGGATGCCATTTCGCTGGCGGAAAGTGAAATTTGGTTATTTGCAAATTGTTGCCTGCTCGTTGCCCCTCCTACACACGGTGTCAGGTTGCCGTCTCCGTAACGTATGTGTCGGAAGCATGAGGCCTTTGCTTTGGTGATAATGTTTTCTCGTTTGTTAGCGCGTTCTTCTCTTTCGGCTTGTTTGCATGTGCATCTTTCGCGAAACGTTACGTTTATTAGCGGCGCAAAAACATGCGGAGGCTCCTCATCCTCGTTTGGACACGCGTGGACGATATTCCTGCTTTGTCCGCGGATGTGCGTTTTATCAATTGCTTTCGCGAACTGTACGACCCCGAATGGTGTTTTGATCCCCCGAGGGCAACGTAACCCCGTCGCGTTACGTCACGGCTTCTTGGGAGGAAGGCGTTGTTGTTGCCCCACTGGTTAACCATGGGTGGTCTCTGCACTTGCACTTTTCATGCACGCCATTCGGTACGGCTGATTAGCCGGACTAACGAGCGTTTCGTGTGCGGCGGTGCGTCGACGTTGATGACGGACAGCTGCGGTTCGCGGGAGTTATTTAAAATCCCATTAAATCCGGACGACCACGGGTGCTTGCCAAATATTGATGCGTAGGAAAATGAGCCGACAAATGTGGCCAAAAACATGAACTTTGGCGTTTGTCTGGTCGCCATCAACTTTGTGAGTTCAAAATTTGCCCGTGCCGGGACACGATAAGCAGACGCCACGAAGTGGAAGTAATGGACAAGCGAATGTTATGCGTTCGTAATGGGAAGATATTTTTGGAAAACACTATCAGTAACATAAGCTATTTTCTTACTTGCTGGATGCGTGTGTGGCGTTCTTATGGCACTGCCAAAAGCAACCGTCTCTTCCCCCCCTTTCATCGATTGGAGCAGCGCTAATGATATTACCTGTTTTGGGGGTAATTACAGCCGTAAATCTTCACCGTGTTTTACTGTTTATTCGGTTCGGCCTCATCGAAACCAGCGCTTCCACCACAATACGGTAACCTCTGGTACGGCTGTGTTTGAAGTCCTTCCTTCTGTGGCAGGTTGTATTTACATGTTCATTACCCAGCGCATCCATTTCTCGAACAAGCCAGCAGCAGATGAGGTAATTGTGGGATGCGATTCCTTGCGCAAGTGTTGCTGATGATATTAAGCGTATCGTGCTGGATGAAAATGAAAAAGAAAATCCACTTATGAGCGTAGTAAGAGTAACGTCTTTTTTATAGAAGTTGTTGTCCATTGCCTTCCCGGGCCTTTAATGTGCACAATGCACATGCATTGGTCCGGTGTGGCTTTATCGCTCACTTATCACCAGTACCACCGGTCCATTATCAACCTTTCCCATCGCGCCCGGACCCGTTAACATTGTTTAATTAAACTTTGTCGTCGCGCCACCCGAAAAGGGCAAGGCGGGAGAGTTTACCAGTGCGATAAAAAGAAGATAAATTGCCCGGTTTTAGTCATCGGCTGGGAGGCGGCACAACTTTGACCATTTCGTCACCGTTGATGGTTGGCGAAGGTGTTAGAATTTTACTGGTACCACCATTTGGAGGAGCTCGAGAGTATGCCCAAATATGAGCAAAAAGGCGATAAACAGGGATCCCGAACCATATTTCCCTCTCGTAGAGCTTAAAATGTCATAATTTATTGACCCAACCCGAACTCGACTGCATATCCCCTGTGTTGGAGAGCGTCTCGCTGGGTAGAAACATTATGGTGGGGAGTTCAGAAGCTCCCCATACATTAGTATTATGCTTTGTATCATAAAAATATCCAGAGGGTTTTCAAGTCAAACTGAGACAAAAATTAAACCTCCAGGAAGCAAGCACTAACTCCACTACACCATAATCATTATCTTTTAGCTCGTCGAGACGATTGTACCGAATACGTATTGAACCGTGCGTCCCAAAATGGAGACTTGAGACTGATTTATGGCTGTACTTGTGCTACCTTTAGCGGAGCGAACTGACGCTCTTGAGCAAATTAACATGCAAATCGTCCAGTTTCTTTACGACCTTCATATGCTCCAGTGCGGTGCTGCTATTAGTTCCTGTAGGGGGATACCGTCAGTCCAATACAGTAATTGAAGCTTGATCAGACTAATAAAAAAGAAACAAACGAACCTACCGAAAGGGTCTTACGGTTGTGCTCTGTGCGGAAGTGCACCATTCCTGTAAATCCACCGCCGATCCTGCCCTGGAGCGGATTTCTTCGTTCCAGCGTTTGGTCGATAATGCCTTCACTCCGCACATGCCGCTCGCCATCGCTATGTCCTTATGGAATGTGAAACTTTACCTTCATAAAGATTAGCTTTCCACTGGGTTTGCTACTGTGCTTTGAAATTCGTTTCCCCGTGGGTATCCGCCTTTGTTTCGAAAGCTGGATTTTCCGGTGGATTTTCCACCGACATCAGGGCGAGTGCACGTGTGTGGCAACCGTCGGTTTCGGCTGAAGATTTATGCGTGCGGCCAGGCTATACGGAAAGGGGTTATCCCACGTGTTTGCTATTTTCACGAAACGCAACGATGGCTTCCCCGGTGAGTCACGCGGCATTTGCTTCCGCGTGTTGTGCGCAATCATTTGAATCCTTATAAGGCGGGAGTTACGGAGCCAGGATAGAATTTTGTGGAGAGTAAACATTGTGAATTATTGTGAAAACGGGGCCGCGCTGTGCAATAATAACGCGATATCATTGAAGTAGCTGAATCCTTGATAAAATATACTAATAAACTTTTGTGTTGTTTCTCTTTTTAGGTAAGTGATGTTTTCTTCCTGTTGGCCCGGTTGGTGAATGGATAGTAAATAGGCACAAAAAGGTAGGCTCTCCGACTCGATCCGTACACAACCATGTATGGTGTTAAGGAACACAAAAGGCAAAGACGTCCTTGCGGTGGGTCAGAGATAACCCTCGAAGTGTGAAGGCATCTCTTGCTTCGTTGCCGACACTGGCGCCAGATGATCGTGTGTACCGTTCGCGTCTGAAAGGCGCATATGGTGTCCGCATGTCTACCCATGGCTGTATGTCACAAAAACAGTTCCATTGGACGACCTCCATCCGGGGCACGGTTGGGGGGAATGGATAATCGAGAGGGTTGAAAATTGATCGAATAAAATGTTCTACCATATATGGGGGGATTGCTTCTCCTCCAAGCACGAGCCGTAGAGGGGATCGGGGCGAGACGAGTTGGTTCATGTGTATAGTTCAACCAAACGGTGTGCTCCGAGGCAATAACACGACCGCCATAAAGGTGATGCTGTTGTTGTTTGTCGTGTTCAATGCAAATCAACCCCGAAGCAGCACTCCGGTCTCACCAGTGTGCTGTTATTTGGGAGGAAGGTTACACGAAATATGCACTCAATCGTGTGAAGGCTCTTCGGAGTAGCGGGTGGGTGTGTTGGATGAAGTTTTTTGTTTACAGAACGTCTAAATACCGGTGTGTCAGAAGTGCACGATGTGGTGTGTCTCATGATACTCAGTTTGCGGTGTTTTGCAACACGGGACCACCCTTGGCATACGCTCGCACTGTTGACATAATTCGCATCGAGCATATGCAGTACGTGAACGCGAGCATTCTGGTTCGCATGTTACTGTTTGACCAACATGTACACACCGGAACATGTTCATTGGAACATACACGAGCGACACTCGTGCGACAAAGCATTGGGTGGTGGATTTAATGGAGGTTCAACCAACAAACGCTCCTAAAGCTCTGGCATTGAAAGTGAAGAAGCATGAACTCGTAGCAAATATTGGTGTATGTAATAATTGAACTTGGATTGTAGAGTACTTCATTACAACACATTAAACATGCTCACCTAGCAAACTCACGTACATCCTTTCAGAGGTACACAAATAAACCGCACTGCATCCTTTGCTGCAGCAGCGCTTTTTCGTTTTAGTTTTTATTAATCGTGCGCACGGTGTAATAAATACAATTCGATAGTACTCTACCACCTTAAACCTACAACATAAATAATTAAACAAAAGTCTATTTTATCACACCTGCTGCTTTATCGCACAGTTCAGGTGATGGTCGTCGTTTCTAGCGGTATAGGAGCATCATGTTGAGGTGCTGTGGTGGTGGTAGTCGAGGTTGTACCCACCGTCGTTGTTATCCACTTGTTGGATAACGTGGTCGGTACTGTTGATAGCGTCGTTATTGTTGTCGACACCACCGGGTCGCTAGACTGCGTAGTCGTCGATGCTGACGATGTGTCGATCGTCGATGTTTTGTCTGAGAAAGTCACGTTGGGTGTCATCGTGGTAGTAGTAGTGCTCAGTGTGGTCGACACTGTCACCGTGCTCGGTGTTGTGGTAGAGAATGTCGTTGTTGGGGACGTACTTAACTCTGTTGAGGAGACCGTTCTCGGCTCGGTTGTTTTGCTTACCGTCGGTGGAGATGTTGTAGCTGTAGTCGTTTTACGTGCCTGCGCGGGTTTGGCAGTTGTTTTCGATGTTGTCATTACCGTCACACTGCTAGTCGCAAGCATTTCTAGCGATACCGTAGGAGGTGGTACTGTCGTTGTGCCGTGCGTTGTTGTGTGGGTTGTAGCTTCCGTTGAAGTCGTTTTGCTGGAGTGCGACTTGGATCGGTTTTTCCTTTTCCGAGACTTTTCCACCTTTTTGGACGATCGTTGGCTGGTCGCTTTCGGGGTGATCAATATCGGTGGTTCGGTGGTATGATCTGGCTCATCCGCTTTTAATGCGCAGGGTGTGTTGAGCATTTCCACCTCGTCGTTTGCGTTCGATTCTTGGGGAATATGTCCCTCGAACGCATTCGGTATGATAACTACCTGGGGCACTACATTAGACGACTGGCCCGCTGGCTCATCGATGGACGCATACATCGGTGCCATGGTGGATGGAGATGCGACATAAGCCGTAGGTACCCACTCCGCGGCTGCTTGTGAGCTAGCTATAGGTGGACTAGCAGTGACTGGTAAAGGCTGGTAGGCAGGAGCAGGTGAAGATGCTGATCCAGTGTAGATGATCGGAATATCGGGGGTAGCTACTTTGAGCAGTGATACTGACTGCTGTGGTGCAGTGTTGGTTGCAGGTGGACTATACATTGGTTGATTTCCCTCATACATGTTAGGTTGCTGGTATTGATCAATAGCTTGATACACAACAGCTGGTAGTCCAGTAGCAACATTGAGCAGTGATACTGACTGCTGTGTCTCAGTGTTGGATGCAGGATGACTATACTTTAGCAGATTTCCCGCACACATTGTAGGTTGCTGATATTGATCAATAGGTTGATACACAACAGCTGGTGGTCCAGCTGTATGATAGAATGGATCAGAATTATAAGGCGCTGACTGAGCAACAACAGGTTGATAACATCCGTTATGGGCACTACTAAACGTTTGTCCCTGAGGACAGCATTTCTTGGGACAATCATGAAGACCACTGTAAAAAACATAGTGTATTAGAGCTAATACTAAAGAAGAGTTAACAGTATAACACTTATGGTACTTACATGCCCTGCTCGCACATGTAATAGCACTCGGGTTCGATTGGATCAGTCAAGTAGCCTGTGTATGGACATACGATGGTTTCAATCTCATCCTCCATCTCCTCCTCCGTGCAGTCTAGCTCGGGATATAAAACAGACACTATTGCGCGTAGCATCGGGTACCGTCCGCATCCGGCCCGGCCACCATAGTCATCTTCATCCACACTGAAGAGTCCCATACCGCCCAGCTGGTAGTGTTGCGCGTAATCCGCTTTTCGCTTCATGGACTCAACATCGTTGTAGGTGAGCCACTTTTTGGTCATCCCACTAGTGAACGTGCCGTACGGTACGTGCCGCATATCGTCCCAAGACGTGTGGAACGACTCGCGCGTTATAAGCTCTTTGGCCGAAAGATGGCTCAACCGCATCACCGTTCGCAGCTTGGGCGAACATGTGTTGTCTTCGCTGTACAGCTTGGAAATGTACAAATACGCATAACAGGAACCCATTATGATGATCTTCCGTGGGTTAAGACCCGCCTCGATATAGGACATCACGCTGTAGTTCTACGCGGACAAACATTATTGGGGGTTTGTTAGTGAGCTCTTTCACAAGATCTCTCGTTGTATACTTACGATGTTTAATCGGTCACGTGGCCCCTGGCCATACAGCGGTGAGATATGCGTTGCAGATGTTGGATTGTGATAATCGCCTGTTAGGAGATTAACGAAATCCACAACCTCATTAAGGCGCGGCACATCGTAGCTGAGCTCAATATCTTTGGGATCCACACCGACGGTGAGCGAGAGCGTGATCGCACAGGCTTTGGTTCTGAGGTAGAGTTGACGCAGAAACACTACTAGATTGGTACGATCCGACTCTGCACCACCGAACTGGGCAGGATAAAACCACGCAATGTCGATACCGCCGAGCTTGTGTTTGATGGTGAACGAGATCAGCTCATCCGAGAGCGCCTGCCGGCTTTCCTCGGTTTTGAGGGCCTTCGAGAAGTGTGACGACTTTTGCACTACGCCACCAATCGATATGATAAACTTCGCCTGGTCACCAACGGCGGTGAAATGTTGCTTCAACTTGCAGAAGCGGTTCAACGAACGGCTTGAAGTTTGTAACAGTTCGAGACTCCCGTCCTTGCCGACACCGATCAGATCGATCAGCACTACGTGTGAGCACAGCCCCGTACGCAGACTGTCGTAGTCATAGTGCTCGTTGGAGGCGGTAATAAAACACACGATTTTGGCCAAATGCGCACTGCCCTGGTTGGCGCAGGGTATGGAATGCACTTGCACTACACCGCACACCACTACCGACAACACCGTGACCAGACAGCTGGCGAGACAAAGAACAGTCCGCCCGGGAGCCCACATTGCGCTAGGAACACCTTTTATGCTACCACTACCTGCAACTACGCACTACCTATTGCCAACTCAACGTTGAACGGTTTTGCCACACTGTTGTCCATTCGTCCAGAAACAGAGGGGGAATATCACGACTAGTCTGTAACGTGACCGCCAGGTGTCTGGCTAGCAATTGGTCGCGGTTTCATAACCTGCCCGGTCTTTTATACACCCGTGATTAGAACACGATACAGTACGGAGGTTTGTGCCTGATGCAAATCCCGGCCCGTTTGGCACATGTCCAGCGGACATTCTTGGCAAGAAGGCTCGAGACCCGCACAGTGCGCAGCTATCAACCTGGTGGACGCCCTTATCAGGCACAGCGCAAGTAAAAACAGTTCTGAAAAAGCGATTATCGCACGAGGCATTTGATAATGGTTAGTTCGCTGTTTGGTGGACATTTGTTCTTTTTGTGCCCGAAAGGTTTGTGCACCGTCGGTATTCGTAAGTTGACCCTTTAGTAGGAACGCGCTTTCCCTGGCCGATTGTCCGTGCCCGGTTCGACGCGTACTGCAGTGTCCTATCGGACGGATGGATGAAACCGGAGCGACAAGTTTCCGAATGCCTGCAGGAGCACCACCGTTTCGGATCTTTTTTGTTTTATCAAATTGAACTGAATTTTGAGGCCGGTTGGAAGAAGAAGTATGGTTTTGCTTGATGGTTTTGTTGCTTCCGTTTCATGGTCGTTTGTGCGGACGTAACGATCACGTTTGGCGTTCTGACGTTGGAATGATATATTGTGGTATGTCACTGCGTGCGTCGTGGCCCAATGCAATGGGGTGGATGATGAACTCGTGCCGAGCGGTTGGAATTTAAGTCAAGTTCCGATTATAGCTGCTTTACGCTTCCGTTACACATTTCGCCTTTTTCAACTTTTGCAAGTAAAACGTTGTTGTAATGTTCGCCTCATTTGTGCAATCAGCTTAATGATGGATTTGTTTTCCATTTATCCGGCAGTGCAGTATGTCGATCGATCATACATACGGCATTGGTGTATCGCCTCTATCGCCTACACAGCAGTTCCCCATTTTGTTTCACTTGCGGCCATTTTGTGTGCTATGAGTGACACTAACGACCGCACTTGTACGTAATGTTATCGGCCACAACCGCAACCCAGCAGACGGACAACAGCACACTCGTGATCGGTTTTTCTACTTTCCACTTGGGGAAATTAATTGATCCTCTGATAGAAGACTTGCCATACATCAAAAACCGACATGACAGCAATTGCTGCTTGGTGGTGAGTGGATGATTGTGTGTCGATTTGATGAAAAATTGACCAACCAACCGATGGTCGGTCACCGTAAAGTGACTGGTGGACCACCACCGTACTGTGAAAAGGACACACCAAGGAGTTGCTTTTTCTTACTGCTCCCCCAAGAGTCACCAATGTGGGATGGGAGAGTAGAATGCTTTATCACGTCCTTCACGCTCGAATGCATCGCTGCACTGGCGGACCCACCAGTCACCAGTGGCTTGATGCTATCGGATTATTGTCCCGCTTGCCAAAAAGAAATGCCAATTGGTCGGTGATATGGGCTGCTTGCCGATAATGGATTGGTTTGTTATGCTTTGTGATGGGTTGCGGCTTTAGATGCATCCCAGTTGATAGATGGCCGGCAAAAGAAGTCACATTTCCTTTGTGTCTGTCCTGTTCCTGGCTGGTGAAGTCTAGCCGAAGCGCCGGTTGGGTGAAGAAAATAATGAAAAATGCTACTGAAATAGCTTTGATCATTTCCCATCAAAGAAGTTTAACGTAAAATGTGTTCCAAACGGTGCCGCTGAGGGTTCATTGAAATGAAACCGAAGCACACCGAAGAGACACAATCCATTCCAGTAGGATTTTTCCATCATCCCTCTATGTATGTACGGCGGTGGGTGGTGGGTGGTGTACGGTTTTCCGCAAATAAATAAGCTTGCAATGTGCAATGTTTTATGTAGTCATTGGCGCTGTCTGTGCCGGGTGCATGTGTGCCTTCGCACGAGTGTGGTTGATGGAGAGCAATAAAATTCAATTATCATTCTCACACCTGACTTCGTTTGTGGTGGTGGTGGTGGTGCTGTAACGGCAAGGAAATCCCCGTTGAAAGAGGTGACATGATTGAATGCCGTACGTCCGTGTCCCTTTGCTTCGGATTTAGAAATCTAGCCACTGGCCAAACCAGAATAAATTGATTTGAGGTACGGATTTGTGAGCGCCGCAGTGCAGATGCACTCACCCGTGCATCGAGGCTGGTGACGGATTTGAAGAGTGTTGGCAATGAGGATGAACTGCCACATGCATATTTCATTGGCCCATCTGGAAACTTTTACGGGAGGGGTTGAGTGGAAAAGTAATTTACCATTAATAATGGAGACACACCGGGCATGATATCCGGTTCATATTGGAAAATGGGTTTATGTCCCTTTTGCCGAAAGCATCCCACCGCTCCTCCCTTCACCTAACCCAAGTAGTTAACGTCTGCCAACTACTTTATTGCCTCCGGTCCAGAGTGTAATGGGCACTCCGTAGGGTATGAATAAGAAATGATTCTTAAGCCACGGACACTATCAACCAGTATCCACCAGCCAGCTTCTTCTATCCACCAAAAATGACCAGTGCCTCGAAAGAGACGGTTCAAGCCACATCGTCCATACGTGTGGCATACCGAAAAAAAAGCGGATAGTGGAAGAATACGTCCCAGCAAGATCGTTCATAGTGGTAAGCTTTTGGAACAGAAGGCTTTATATTTGTGCCTCACCACAGCTGGCGACGTATAGTTGGGCGAAAAACTCTAATGCACTCGTAATGAGCCAAGGGACACCTGAGCTTTCCGTGGCCAGTGGAACTGTGCTTCATTGCTTGCAGAGCGAACTACAAAAAAGCCGGAAAGGATAATTAAACCTTTACCTCCCAGAAGTCACATTTTTTTTTGTTGTGTTGCCTAAAGCAAACCACCCGCCCCATGCGAGGTGTGCTTAAACACGATTCTAGATCTGGCGAGAGCCACACAAAAAAGTTCTCCCCTTCACATCTGCACGGTGCACGAAGTCACGAGCGGATAAATTCGAAGCAAAAACACACACGACGGGATGTGACTGCCGTAATTGAGGGCCTCCCCCAGTGTACATGCTGGAAGAAGTACTACAGCACGGTATCTACATCTAGGTGAATGGGGAATTTGCTACATTGGTGGACGTAATGCTGAATGCGGATACTCCCCAGCAGCTAACTGAAACATAAGCTCCGCTCGGGCAGAAGAACCGGGTCCAAAGCTTGGGAATAGCTTTATTGCGCGCGCGTTCACAACCCGCAAACAGATCAACGACCATAGACAACATGTTGTGTAGTAAGCGTACCGGCGAGTCTGTTGTTTTTTCTGTTTTGTTCGTTCATTTCACTTCGGAAGGAACAGTTTTTTCCATCCTCATTCTGAATGGATATTGTTGCCGCTGTTGTGCTATGGAAAGGGATCGATGCGATGGTGTGATCTTAAACGTAGAACCGGAGTTTTGCATTGCATTGCAACGCTTTTGATACATTCTGTGCGTGCTCGTTCTCGGTGCATGAGTCTCGCTTTTTGGACGAGAAGACGAGATGAGAGAAAAAAAACGAACTGTTCTCCCGTCCGTCTCCCGGCCATCAACAGCGGCGGCGAATCCGCACGTCCCGGAATGTTTCCCGGAGGATAATATCGATCCGTCTGCTTGCGGCCAATGCACCGGGTTGTCGGTGAAAAACGAAAAAGAAAACACTATAGCATAAGGAAATACATTCACATCGGGGAAAGGAGAGGATAAATGACGCGAGACTGCTGATAGCACGTGGTGGAATTGTGGAATGTCATCGCTCGAAGCAATCATGCCGATGATTCCGACAAAAAAGAGGTAATGTTATGATCGAGAATCGTTTCTACAGGTTGGTTTTTAGTTTCATGGATCATGAACACTAGAACTACCAAGCGTTTTAAGTATTTTCCTTTTATTGGTGGTCATTTTTTAAACAATTTTAATGTTTTGGATAATGTTTAAATATCGTTTGAAGTTCGGACAGCGGTCAGGATAAGTCCAAGGTTATATATCACGCGTAGTTTCCCATCGGAGAGTGTAGCTCGATGGCATTATGGTAGCAATGGCGGTCTGCACACGAACGGACCGGACCAAAATCACATCCGGACCAATCCCCCGTACGCAGGACTTTTACTATCGATGGACTATCCAGCTACTGAGGGTAAACAAAGTCACAGAAAGCCAGAAATGGCAGAGGCCTCTTCGAGACTAGTGATGCGAGTAGGTTCCGATGATTGCAAGCTGTCATAAGCGACCCCGTGAGTGCTGCGAGTACGGGTCGTAGTCGCTTATGGCACCTACTGGACCTGTTGAACCTACTTCGACCCGACTCTGACCCGAACTCGCAACACCGACAGGTTGGGGGTCGCTTATAGCGCAGTTTGCACCTACCGGAATTGTCACACCTATTGAACCTAGTTTGTACCTAAGGGTCGACCGGAACTCGCTGCTCTCATGGGTTTTAACGCTCTTGAAGTTGTTGTGACGATAAAGAAGTAAAAAGGCGAGTCTAAATGAGATTGGCCTGGTAGTTCTAGTGGTTAAAGTGTTTGACAAACGTTTAAGGTGTTTTAATGTCAGTTTATATTCTTTTTATACTTTACAAACTTATTTAAGTTCATGAATCAATGGAAGATACAATTAATAATTAAAATTCTAGAGTAAATCTTATGCTGTACGAGATTCGTGAACCTAACGGCACCACTAAGTCCCAGCAAATAGCGAGCAAAAGTGAGAGTGGCAACATAATTATCTATGGTCAGTTTCACTGCTTAATTATATCATAACTCCCGCCTCGTTTTGGGCCAGATGCAGTATGTTTGTGAGTGAAACTTCGATCCTTTTTATTACACCGAGGGTGGCTTCAGCTCAGCCAAAGGTGGTGGTGGCGATGGCGCGGTGTGTGCATTCGTCCGCACTTGGATGCACTGCGCAATGCACCGAGAATCTGAAAGTAATTTCAATTCAATTTAAACTCGCGGCTCTGCTATAAATCAACACACGTACACAACTCTATTTCGGATGAACCCCCGGTAACACGCGCCGGGAGAGGGAAGCGTTAGAGGGTGCGTTATTTACGCGTTCGATTGGGTCGGGAGAATTTCGGCCATTCGCGCCGGTGTATCTTCTCGTCTGCCACGGTAAATGGATTGCAACTTTATTTATTCATGGTGCATTGGAATCGTTCTCGGGTTGATTTTCAGCTATTTGCAATGGAGAAAGCGCGGGCGCGCGTTTGGGCAGCAGAGATTATTTATGTGTAAATAATAACGATTTACCAAAAGTTTTGACAGCGTTTTCCCCTTTTGTCCAATCCAAAATGGATTTAAAATGTGTTCCGTGCCGTATCTTATCAGTGTTTGATTTATTAAGTATTGGACAGTTTCAGAATATATCGCTACGTTTCGGGTGTTATCCAACGAGTGATTTTTGCGATCGAAATTAAGCTCTATCAAAGTTTTGCGATTGATTCCTGTAAATCCCTTAATAGTTTATCGTTGGGACTTCGTCCTTTTCTTTCATTGGGACATTTTGAAAACAAAGTCAATATATTGCAGATTTACATGACAAGAAGATCCAAGCAGGATTTGATAGGACTCTGTTATCGCAACTTTGTTCTACCCTGGCTGAAGCTGTCTAAAACCAGCAAAGTCACAAAATTCATTCTTAATCTCCAATCTTCCTAGCTTTAAGCAGTCAAATATGTTTTTCTCCTCGATTAGTGGCGTGAATTTTAATCAAAAAGCACACCCCACCGATTATATACTATTAAAAGTTTTCCTATCATTGACCTATTACTCTCAACGAACTAATAGTGCAACAGCATCGGTCGGAAGTTCTTCAAACCCTGAGCTTGCCGAACAAAGAGAACAAAGTGTAAAATGTCCTTGCACTGATGGTCCTTTCCGGGCATGTTTTTTCTCCCTCCTTCTCCGAACAGCGGTTTTCGTTGGAAAAACTTTAAATGTTTTAGCTTCAAACGTGGGTGGGAGAGAAGCATTTATGTGTGTGTTCATCCACGGCACGATTTTAGACCGTTTTGGGAAATTTTCATCTCCAAACAATGAACTCTCTGTCCGACGCCCCGTGCAGCAGCAGCACCTCGTGATCGTAGTCAGTTTCGGAAAACGATGACGATGCTCCGGACGAGCTTCTTCACGGGGTTTCCCCGGAAGAAAAGGATGGTCCTTATGACTGTTACTACAACACCCTTCCCCCATCCTAGAAGCATCTTCTCTTCAGTCTGTCCTCTGGTGATGCAGACAGTAAATTCACACTCTAATGCTTGCAGCAGTAGCAGTACGTCCGTCTTGTGCTGCTGCTTGTTTGCTGTCTGCCGGAAGAATCCCTGACACTGTGTGTGTGTGTATGTGTTTTATTTGCAAAAGTGGAAACAAAGGAAGTGATGCAAAAAAATGGAAAAGTTATATCCATGGATCATTGGGCTTTGCTGTATGTGCTGGGAAACAAACACGTGGACCGGGCCGCTCTGTGCTGCTGGCTAGGTGTGAAAAAACGTTGTTCTTCGTTGTACGATGCTGTTGAATTATGCACGGATTATAATTAGAAAACTTTCAAGTCCCCCTTAGAGCATCAACTCAAATCAGCTCATCAATTGAGGTATTTTATGGTCATCGACTGAAGGTGAATCAAGAGTCACTTGAATGATCTTTGCCGAGTGTTAATAAATTAAACAATAAACTGGAGCTGCAACTGTCCATCGCTCGCCAGTCAGCTCTGCATCGAAATGTGATTAATTATTCACCGAACCCAACTAGCAAATGGTGCAATGCAGATGGAAAATGTGTTCCGTATTTTGCGGTTAGACACATCCGGAAGGAGAAGTCTTCTTGCGTAGCTGGGTGTACACCAGAAGCCGATCGCCTTTTTCCCGCGCGATCTATTCCATCAATCAAAACAAATTTCATTCAATTATTTCCGACTGAAAATTGCCCTATTGGGAATTTGTTTCCGCACCCATACGCACGTAACTCGTACACAGGGGGGGGGGGGGGGGGGGGGGGGGGGGGGGGGGCTGTATGCGAACGTTCGCATCATGCCGAATAATAGCATCAATCAGATCAATTTGAAGGTTCTAACTTGTTGATGCGTGCATTTCTTACATCAACTTACAGCAGCAACTCTCTCTCTTTCTCTCTCTTGAGGTAATATTTTTCCTGTACACATTTCAATCCATTTTGAAGCGTTGCTTCTTCTTCGGTGGAGCTTTATATACATTTTCATTTCCGACACGACAACGACGTCGAAATATGGAAGAATTCATTTACAGAATGTTTTTCCCACTTACTTTTTCCATATTCCCTTCTCAACTCATCATGTAAATGGGTTCACGCTTGTCCATCAATTTGGTAGAGGATGTGTAGAAGATTATACACTTCCTGTTCAGTGGCCCACAGAAAAAAACACTTCTCACACTTCTGAGCACTATTCATTCTCAGATGAAAACACAAATGCCAGCCTCCAGCGAGGTGTAAAGGTGTGGCACTACTTCTGCTGTGTGATGTGCAGAACACTTTCCATTTCCTCCTGGAAATGTCAGTGGTTGTCAAGTTGACGGTGTCACTTTTAGCAAAGAACCTTCCGCTCTGGACATCCGTTCCAGTGGACGTGTTTGATGGGCAACCGTTGGGGGACAATATTCTTATTGTTGGATCATCTAGCTCAGTTTCCATTTTTTCTTTGTAAAACGCAATAATAAAATATGAAAACCCTATAAATTTCGATCAATATATTGCATATTTCCAAATTCTCTTGAGGTTCGTACACCACATCTCATCCCGTCTGTCTTCGCGTGCAACAATGTTTTATCACCTGACAAACACCTGCAACAACCAAAGCACGTCAAATTCAATCCCAAAAGGGTATTCTGGAAGTGTTTGAATTATGTCGATGATTTATTACGCTGCCCTCTGATTTGAAAGCAGCGGGTGAAATACTCGGAAGGAAACAGACGAAGAAAAAAAAGACACACATTCCACCAGCCCAGCCCAGACCTTTGTGATTTATTGAATTATATCAACGTAAAAAAGCACACAAAGGTAAAAAGTTGCTTCTCGCTGCCAAATCCCCCCCCCCCCCCCCCCCCCCCCCCCCCCCACCGGTGGAATGTCTCCAAAATGTAGCCCCGTAGTCCGTTTGTATCACGTTCTTGCGGACGTTGAGTGCTTTTGTTTCGCGGTGTCGTTGTACGTGATGATTTCCTGCTGGTGTAATTTTCATTTTACCCTCGCGAGTGTGACCGGATAGAACCATTTTATTCCTGTCTCGTGTTTCTCACTTCCGACAAAAATAAAAGCTCCACAACAACGTCCAAGATTCGCATTGCGTTGAGGAGGAACGACACAGATGTCGGCGGGGGAATGCTGGTTGCTCCTGCTGGCCCTGCCCCAACGTCTTCCCCGTGGGGATCTTTTTTCGGGTACACACCACTGCATGTGTGTGTGTGTGAGTGCACTTTCGCATTTCACTTTCTTTCAAAGCCTTGTCATCGCCTCACTCGAATACATCCGGGGCATGGCCCTTTCTGTTTCCGTCCTTCCAACTGGCCGCCCGAAAGGGGGAGACGTTGCATTAGTTTTAGACTCTACTGTATGCGTCGTGTCGTGTACAACTTCTGCACCACACACTCTCTCTCTCTCTCGCGATATTCACATGCAGTGGTCTCGCCTGGCGTTGTGGACGGAATTGTAATTGCATCCATCAATTGCACCTCCGTGACAGGTGTTTTTAGTGAACGTCGAAAGGTCCATCCACCATTTCTCTCGATCTGACCACAACAACTCCACCACACTCCGTCCCTTGCCCAGTTCACCTAAAGCCCTCCGGTCCCAGTGTAAGGTTCAAGGCTCCCTCGGTCCAGCACGTTTTCCCCTGGCCCCACTTGCACTGCACTGGGAACGGGTCCAACGATGACAACGTTTGGGTGGTTGTTGGGGTTGTGCAATTAAAGAAAATGAGCTCTCCACCAGCAAGGAAGTGCACGGAAGGAGACCTCACAAAGCCCTCCCCCAAGAGACGATGTAGCGTGTGTCTTTTGTTTACATTGCGCGGGTTGCATTATTTTTTTGTTGCAGACTTGTGTGTACGCAACACGATGCATTTCTTGCAATTCCTCATTCTCTTCTTCTACACCACCGCTTTTCTGTATCTGAGATGAGTGAGTTGGGGCCAATGCGAAGATGAGATATTAGACTACTACTTAGGGATAAGGGAGGGCAGGTTCGCGCTTTTATTTCTAGAATGTTAATGATGACTACTGTAAGAGCTGCGTCATCTAGAAAATTAGTCACGCTATGATAATCGATGCGTATGAATGTGCCCTTTTTTTGTTGCATTCCTGCGCAGCAACTTCCATTGTAATGCAACTTTGTTTCCCGCCGAGTTTCCGTTTCTCGAGGGCTGTTTCGAAAATAATGATGATCCCATGTTTCTACCGTTCAACTCTCCATCGAAGTGGACGTGTGCTTACGCCGGTGGTCTTCATCAGGCCCCTGTTTAGCATACATTGGCAAGATGATCGTCTAACTTTTCCAATAATGGCATCGCATCTCCGACGAGGACTCCGAGCGACGAGGACCACGAAGAAGAAGTGGTGGACAACACACAAAAGTCAATAATGCTAAATCACCGATTAGTGTTTCCCCGTTATACAGACCATAATGAACCTATCACATTTAGAGATTGGGTCGTGCCTTCAGAAACATTCACCGTCTTCGTCCTCTTCGACATTTTGCTCTGACCGTGACCCTCTCTACGGGGTTTGCATCAGCAGAGCTTTAAACGGTCAAAGAAAAGCAGTGGAGTGAACGAAAATTACCACCTTCTCGTGTCGCGTTCCGTGTGCGGTAGATTGATCTTTTCTCAGGAAAAATTTATGAGTCATCGTCGACGCCGTTCCTCTACGAGCGGCGGGCAGAACGGGATTTTTGTGTCCGCTTTGAATGTAAAGACGCCCCAGAACAGTTGATTAGGGAAAGGTTAATGGGTTATAATGGAGTGTCCTCCGAATCTTGCCGTATTTTAATCTCTCTCACACACATGAATGAGCCATCCTTAATATATTGTGGTCACCTAATACCCCGAACACGATGTACCGAGCGATGCGCGCAGGGTCCGTAACCCTTTCCGAACCGAACCGATACGACGGTGGTGCGTGTTTGACGATACGTTTGTTTGATTTATTGTTGACGCCTTTCGCTCATGCGAGCCGATGCCGTCGTTTACCTTCAATTATTATGTACATCCCCCTGGTCAAACAAGCGCTCGAACCTGTATGCAACCCCCTAATTTCGGTTCACATGGCTTCAGCCTCTTGCAAAATTAGGGGATTCGTTATATGAAAATAGGGGAAAATTAGGGGATTCTGCTACGTGCTCCTGAGGGTGTGTGAGTGAGCGTTTGCAGCCCAGGGGTATGCATGTGTGTGTGAGATCGCTCGGAATGTGTATGTAGTGGTGATATTTGTTTTCTTTCGCCCAGCTGATTAAATTTTAATTGTCAATTTAATAAAAAAAAGATGATTATTTTTTATTGTTACGATTTTTACATTTCGTTTTTACAAACATGTGAGATAAAAAATATTGAAAAAAATATTACAATAGTATCCTGCAATGCTGCAAAGGATACAATTACGCACAACCTATTCCTCATGAAAATAATGGTAATATAATGGTGACGTGCCTATTTGACCACAAAAGGCTATTGATTTGATGTAAGCCAACAATCTTAAGCTTTCGTTACTGTTTCAATTTTGATTTAATATTCTACCCTAACGTAGTACAGACGATTGTTTTGAATGTTGAAGGCAAGAATATGGATGTTATTCCTAGCTGAAATTTGCATTATTAATTCTGTACAATAATCTTCTTAATTAAACCCTAGATCACGATCTGCACTGAACTCCTAGCCTAAATGAAACGAAGTTGAATCCTATCTGAACCTATCTTCAACGAGAAACATTCTTCTTGAATTATTACGATTCGTTGTTCTTCAGCCCAGGATGGTTTCACTAAAATAGAGAAGAAAACATCGTAATATATTAGCACAACGAATGTGATAAATTATGTGCTATCATTGCAACGACGCATGAAATCGTAATGTATAGAATGGTAAGAAAAGGTTTCAATGGTGAAACGAATTGCATAATTATAATACTGTAACTACCAAGTAATACGACCTGGCCGTTCGTTTGAATAAAAAAAATACTACAATTATCGGATAACTGTACGACGGGAAAAAAGATAAATTCTATACACACCCTTTCAAGCACTGTGTTACAATGATTTACGTTGTTATAACATTTACCTTTTACAATCTGCATCGATGAAATTATCCGTTGCATTAGATCGATGGATTGATCCCGCATTCTGTAAATAGGATGAGATGGATTAATTTAATTGGTAATTGTTAAAAGGAAATTTCTTAGATATCAAATAAAATTAAACGATAAATACTTACACTGCTCTGCAATGGGGTCTGGATTCGAATATATTGACGGCCCCACAGGCTTTGCTACTCATCTCCTATTCCGTCACGTCCTCGTTGTGCGTAGTAGAAGCTGTTGTCGCCGTATGTCCAAGCGTGGGTGTATGAGGTAGTCCGAAACACTCGGGCGGATTGTGTCACTTGACAATACAGGATGGAGTGGATACTCTAGGTTTGAAGGTTACCAAGCCGTCAGCGTGAGACCCTCCAGATGAACAAAGGGAGTTGAGCGCAGAGCAAGTTGAATCCGTATTCTGTAAATAGGATAAAATTATACATTTAATTGACATGGTAGGAAAACAATGCCAATCTAATATTGGAATGAAATAAAATAGAATTATGCAACGCCACGCCAGACTATAACACGATCCTATGGCCATTAGACACTAGAACAACAATTTCATAACCCAATGTTCCGCAACGTCAGCAGACGGATGCTTCCTTGATAAACATCTCGACAGACCTATAAACCTAAATTAGTCTGGTATCGATAATTGAATAAAATATTCATTATTATATACTTACTCCTCGTTGACGAGACGAGCTTCATATTCCGGTATTGCACATTCGTTTCAAAATCTCAGTTTGATCACACAACTGTGTAGTATCTCCTTGGAAGAGTCGGTCGGACAACGGTGAGCGCATGATGAACATCTGCGGTCGAAAGATGAGATCGAATTAATTATAGTGTTATTGGTAGAAATAATAATCATATTATAAATTTACTTATCAACGCTAACAACAAAAAACTATACATTAGTCGCATTCCATCACACGGTGGATGCCACGTACAATGAGCACTACAGTGCTTTTGCAAATTACAGTAAACCAAAAGGACATTTTGCAACGGATTGAACGACAATCAACCCAAGCTTAAAATAGGTTTAACCCCAGATCACACACGACGGAAACGCAATCCGAATTCTTAAGATGGAACGTCGCGGATCCGGAAAGCGAACATAACACCACAAACATGCCGTAAGCTCATCCTCGGGTCACGGAAACGCACTATTCACACAATAATAACTAAGAACAGTGTCTTGTCTTTCATTCCGAATGGCCAGGGAAAAGTTGCAAATCCGCTTTGGTTCCCGAATCAGAATCATTTCACTCGATCGAGGAGTGGTTCACCTAACCTCACTTCTCACCCACAACACCAAACTATGCGTTGAGCATATAATTGGTTTATTGCGATTAAACCCGTAAATGAATGCACAACTGTGTTCATAAAACATTAGTTATTCACTTTCCACTTAATATTACACTATTTTCAGCGATGCTGGTATCAAAATAGAACCAGACACAAATTAGGGGATTCATCTTCTGTGTGTGAGAGTGCGCGTTTGCAGCACAAGGATCTCGATAACCCCACTTTTCTACCCACAAAAGCTTAAAACTATGCACAACACATTCTAGAACACATTTTATAACACTTCCGCTAATTAATTCACTATATTTAGTAAACAAAAACGATTTTACTTACCAAAGATCTTCTCCGTCGATGCCGGCACTGAAACTGTACCGGAACACGCCAATGCGTTGACTTTTGCGGCGTTTCTTGAATCTTCGGCGACGGCGCAGATGCTGGGATGGTTCCGACTTCCATTTTATCCGTGCGGAACAATTGTTTTGCTAAAAAGATATAAAATATAAGTTCGGATTCGCGATTGTTATTGTTTTGCTTACCGGCTTCCTTGGACTTGTCAAATTTTCAGCAACTCGCGTTTCATATGCACCAACACAAACATACACGTGAAATCACTGTGTACAGACACGTTCGGGTGGATCGAAACTGGTCGTTGGTCGTCTTTAGAGTAGGACCGACATATTCGAGAAAGAGAGGTCAATATGAAATCTTGTGTGCGACCAGAAATGTGTGGACCAAGAGAGGTGCGCGGGTTGAGGAACGTGTGAAAAACTACTCGAAATGTCTAGGGGGATTCCACCGAAACCGGGTTTGAACCTGCAGGTGAACGTCGTCGGGGTGGATTATTACTTTCATGTCACCACACACCCGTTTGGCAAATTTGCCAATAACGACGGTGGTGGTGTTGCATGGCGATTGCATAAGCATAACATGCGAACACACAACACCCATCGTTCACACACGTGCTTGTGTGTCTGACCACTACCACCACCACCACCCTGTCCGTGTTGGAGAAGACGGCGGTGCACGGTGTAGTTGAAGCTGTGCTGCTGAGAGTGTGTGGATAGAATGAGTCAGTAGCTGATAATAGCCGGGAAGTGATGTATCTTGTCAAGTGATCGTCACGATCCACTTGTTTGAAAAGAATGCCGATCATTGTTCCCTCCAGTTGTGGTTAGTGCATAATGCTAAATAAGTTTACTCGCGCGCAAAACACATATGGCGCAGCACGGGAAAAACATTACCGATGGAGCTTGGTTTAGCTAGCAACCGCCAGGAAGGGGATTGATTTCCTCCGTGTTTTCGGCGGCACGACCACTGGTTGTCGTCGGTCCGGTACAATTAGCGCATCTGTATGCGAACGAAGCACCTTCATTAGTGTCACGGTTGTACGTTGAAATGTGATTGATGTGGAGGAGGTGGCAAGGAATAAATTAACGCTCCCATCAGCTTTGCTAGAACTAATCGGAATATTCGTTCAGTGCAGCATAAACAATAATTGCCGCTCCATGGTTGGGGTGGTCGGTGGTGCAGCACAAACCGGTCCTTCCAAACCCCACCAAACGTCACCCCAGTGCTGATTATTAAAACATTTCTTTCCTTTGCTTTTTCCTTTCCACAGGTACAAGCAGCAACAGTTGATTAAAAGCAAAAGCCAATCCGAGCTTGCCACCTTCATACCGGCGTCGGCAATCATCTATCACAACACGGCAAATGTACCATCGCCAGGATTGACGCACGGTGGTAACAGCAGCAACGACAGTAGTAATGCACCCGCCCTCGGTGGCATTGCACCACCACCAGCAACACTAGCGACGACGACACCACTCGGCAGCGCACCATCCTCCTTGCCGGCGACCTACTATCACGAGCAAAACAACAACCATCACAGCTTCGGGCACGGTTCCGGCCAGCAGGAGAACGAAGATTTTCGCTTCCCAGCGTTCGGTGCGTTGCGCCGGTGTTTGACCGAGGAAATGCGCCCGGACCAGGACGGTGCGATGGTGAAGAGTGTCTCCATCGCCGAACGGCTGGCGGCACTGAAGAAAAGCGGTGAGGACGATTGGCGCAAGCGCGTCTCCAAGAAGGATGTGCCCGACGATGTGCGGCGGGAAAACCTTGTCAATGTGAGTACGAATTGCTTTTCGGCTTTCCGGTGTGTCTCCACCGTGGTGTAACGCTTTCGATGTGTACGGCGGATAGTATACTTTTAGGCGCTTAACCGGTGTAACGGTCCCTCTGCGAGATGCGAGATCGTTTTATATGGAGAAGCAACGTTACGCTGCGGATTTAATTTCCAAAACAAGGTGGAATTTTGATGATCCGAGCTGAACGTTAACCTTGAACGTTTGCTCACATCCTCGTTCTTCAATCCACCTTTTCCCCCAACTTCGATCGGAAGCAACAACCAGTTTGTGGTTGGCGGTTTCAGTGGTTTGGTTCGTTCCCGAACTTATGCTTCTTCGGTTATGTTATGCAGCGTGCCTTCTTCAATCGACCAGCAGCGCTTCAAATATTCGTTTGGAATTCGCATTAAGATTGGATGCGAACACTCGTGCTTGCTGAAACTTTATTCGGATCGAGTTTGCATGTTAATTTGCATTTTAATTGTTTGCGCATTGGCTTTGGAAACAAGGCTCCATTAGAGCTCGGAGTGCAAATAAGCATGGGCACAGCAAGAGCACTTACTGTGATCGTCTGCACATACGAATCCGCTGCTGTTTGTTGTCTAGATCGTCTAGAACATAGATCGCGAACGGCGGCGAAGCATCCAAACGGAGGATTCGCTACGGATCGCTTCAGTTACGAATGGGGAATATTTGATTACTTTCCTTTTACGTCGAGCCGTTAGAAGCGCTAAGAAACGTGCAGAGATGTAATGTCTGCCGTTTGTTGCCATCACCATCGGGTGTGTCCATCACCGGTACAAAACAAACGAATGCATTTATCTTTGAATGCAACGCTCGTCTACAGCGCCCCGTAGCAATGGGGCCCTTCGCAGTGGTTCCCTGCGGGGCAATGATCAATGTTTCTCATTTGTTGCCCGTTGTATTTCGACGTTTGGAATGCTAGTCTTATTCATCGAATCTCTACGCTGTAGTACAACACGAAGTTCCACGATCGGATTTAGGAACAAAAAATCCATCTTCTGTTGTGAGCGTTTATTGATTCACCTGCATCAATCTGTAGTCATCGCCGCACCCGTGGTGGTAGTATTCGTAGCTCACCGGCACTACCAGATAAGATAGCAAAACACTCAAACACAACCGAACAACAGCGCACAGTGATGCCGAGGTGCATCATCAATCAAGTGCAAACAACGTACAAGCGACGCAAACCTTAGGCGCAACACGCGCACGAAGACAGAGCTCTCGAGCCCGATGATTACTCAGTATCGACCGGTATGATGGCATCCCACAGCCTTCCCTTTCCCGTCGGGACCCTCCCGTATCAGCTCCGGCGTTTGTAGCAGTGTCCAGCGAACTCTAGCAGCATATCAGCACACAAGCGGACAGAGTAAACCCCGTGTTTGTTTGTGTGCTCACTCGTACGGCGAGCGGATTCCAACCAAAACAACGGCGGTAAAAACGCACTCGTGCTAAGACTCGTTAGCCGCAAACGCGACGGTACGGCGCAAACTGGTTCAGTTGTATCCTGTTCGCGCTCGGTTGCTGACGCGTGCGCGGAATCCGATGGTGCTCGTCTTGGAACGAAAAGAAACAAAACACACGCAAAAGCGGGGCAACGGTAGAAACAAACGGCGACGGGTGGTTTTGAATTTCGCGGAACCACCGCTTATTAAGCGGCAGAAGTGAGAGTTGGCGCGAAACCTTTGGTAAAACTTCCTCCTCCGTGCAGCATGAATCATCCGCTGGTGTTCAATGATGCCAGCCGAGCCGGCGGCATCAGCTATTGGGCAGAAGCGATCGCTCTCGGAATTCGCTTCGCAACGTTTCTGCAAACGTTAGTCATCCCTTTGCTGTTGGCGATCGGTGTGCAGTTTGTGGTGGTGTTTTACAACCGCACACGCCGCGAGGCTCAGCGACAGCTTCAACAGCACGTAGATGCGCTCCAGCAGAACCGGCAACGGTTGATAGAGGAGATCAAGCTCGATCTGCTCCGGACGCTAAACAAAGGAACGAAGGAGTCTGACGCGACGAGTGAAACATTCACTGTCACTGCAAACACATCCAGCGCGGAATGTGGCTGCGGTGCCACCGTACACAAGCAACCGGCAGATCGGCCGGGACCGATTGCAGAGCAAAGGCTAACGTCCACATCGCCTGCAGACAATGATGGCACTACGAACAGATCTAATCAGAGTGCGGCAGAACGGCGACCGGTGTCCTCTGTGAACGCCAACGAGTGGACGTCCCGCCGGTTGGATCGCAAAGAGTGCAGCAACATTGTGAATGAAATCATTTATCAAATTCAATCAGGCCCACGAAGCGCGGAAGATGGCATCAGGCCGGTGAAGAGTGCAGTTCTAGAGGGTAGTGGCAGCAGTAGGGGTGGTGCTCTTCGAGCGGGCAATGCGGAAGATTCAGCTGTGCTCCGGGACGTTCATAAGCGAAACGTAGTGGCCCGCATGAAAACGCTCTTTGAGCAAACTCCCGAGCGACCCAAGCACTCCACGAAGCTTGCTCCGACTCCGGAGAGGTCAGCCGGACCCCCGAAAGAGACAACACTGAGACATTTCAGCAGTGTGGTGAACATTCTACGACGGAATGAACCGGCCCCGTACCCGTCGCGTACGACCAGTGCTAGCTTGGAGAATTTACGACCCACCGGTGGACAGTTTCTGAAGTCGTCGTCCGAGCCACCAACCGTGATCAGACTGCGGCGTCGTATACGGTCACAGCACAGTCTTTCCGAGTCGGTGGAAGACATTTTGGAATCGGAACGCTTCTCCAAGCGACTGTCGCAATATTCCATCAGCGATCTGCTCGGGGAGGAAGAGTCGGATAGTGGCAGGAGTCTAACAGATCGGTACAGTGGTGAAGTGAAGTCGTCCGCAGGCGTTCCCTACGATCGTGTATCGCGAGGTCTCAAGACGCTGTCCACATTTTCCCTGTCCGAGCTGCTCCAGGATGAAGAGACGCAAGTCGATGGGACGGAGGAACCGGAAGTGGTACTACGCAGATCGAAACCATCGGCAACGCCCGCCACATATCGGAACGCCGTCGATAACATTGAGCAAATTCTAATTGCGGAAAACCTATCGAAAGATTACTGGAAGTACTCCATCTCGAACCTGCTCGATTGTATGGAGGAGGGAGAAGATGGCGGTGGCGGTGTGGTATCGCTCAAGGAATATACTCAACGCGGCGCCAAGCACCCGTACAGCACTTAAGCACCCCCTCCTCACTGTACCTTGTAAGCATATCTTTGTGCCAAGGGCCACAGAGGTTGCGGGTGTTGCTGGAGGAGGAGCTGTTCGAAAGTCATCCCCGCCAGGGGCTTAAGACTGATAGTAGGCGAGAGCTGTGTCGCCACGGTGCTGAGGATATCCTACCTGGACGCAAACAGCGAGCTGAGGGGTAACGGATAGATATCGTGTCAAGGCAGCTAGAGTTTTTGAGGGTGAACAAAACAAAACGAGAGTCAATTCCGTAAAGGGCTGTGATTGGATTTATTGTAGTTGCGCCAATGTGTTGTTGCAGCAGCATGCGCGTGATGGAGCATTATTTTTTTTTATTGTTTGCAACCGTAAGCCGTAAGTCCGCAGCGAGTGACGTAAGCTAGCTAGTATCAAGGTGATAAATCGCTGCAAAACCCAAGACGACGGACGTGAAGGTGTTGGATTGTACAAGGAAGCGGATACCTCTTCAAGTATATTCTACTACTACAACTTTATCGACGTGACGGTGGACGGTGCGATGTCGGGTTTGGAGGCAGGTAATTGAAACGGATGGGGAGGTGCGGCCGGTTTTTCCGATTTGTACGGTGTGTGACCTTTCAGGTCATATTTCAATTGGCAATCAGTGTCTTCCTCTCCACTCTAATGACACGATTAAGAGCGTGTCGTTATGAGTTATCGAACCATGCGGAACCCATTAATGGGGGAGATATAAAAAGTTGGTTGAAAATTGGCTACCACGCCCAACGACATCGCCGATTCGGTGCCACGATCAGGCAATAGAGCAAACGCGTACGATGGCAGTTATCGTACCGCGCGACACTATGACCCACGGACGGCGTTTAACCTCTCCGCGCGAGAAGCCAAGCCAAGTAGACGAGAAAATTGGACGCAGTTGCAGAGTGGGACCCGGTCCGATATGCGATACACGAACGTCATTTAACGGCATTAATTTCTTAATTACCCGTGACTGTAATGATGGATGATGATCATGATATTGTGCGATTGCATTGCTTTATGTCTTTGTCTTTCTCCATCCGTATCTTCGCCTTATCGCTGATGGGGATGGCATTCGCGATACTTTACGCCCTTCTCGTCACTGAAGAGGTCTCTCTCTCTCTTTACTATTTCGCATGCGTTTCTAAACAGATAACGATTGTCTAACACTAACACCTACCGCTTCCGTTGTCGTTTGCAGAATGCACTCATCGTTGCCAAGTCCCACGAGAGCCCAGTGAAGAACAACTCACCGCGACCGTTCAGTCGGCCGGCGGACCTGGAGGGTGGAAACATATCCGACCGGTTGGGTAAGATCAAAACGTCGTCGGAAAATTGGAAAAATCGTATCGGTAAGTGTGGGGCCCCGGCGGTGGAGGTTTCTCGTGCCAGAATGTAAGATTTGTTGGACAAACCTCAATTGCAATCCTTTCCATTTGCAGAACTATCCGATGCGACCAACTTCACCGTTGCGGGCCGTATGGCCGCAACGAAATCACCCAAGCTACCGTTCATCAAGTCGGACACGAAGCAATCACCCGCCATGAATGTGTTCCGCAGCGTTAATCCACCGCTGCTCGGGCTCGCGAAAAGTCCCTCGATGATGGTGTCCTCGGTGGTCACGTCGTCGACCGTGTACGGCCAACCGCCGCAGCAGCACCAGCCGCCAGCGGCACCAACGTACGGTTCCCGACCTACCAGTGTACCGGCACAACAATTTTCTAGTCCCTCGCCGGCCATGTTGCAGCAACAGAGCCACCAGCACCAGCACCGCGTCGTCGAAAGTCTCATGAAGCGGAGCATAAGCGTGCCGGGTGTACCGACCGGTGATCTCAAGACGCATGCCACCGGCTCGAAGGTGTCCATTCCGAAGCTGGATGACGAAAGCTTTGGTTCGTTCTTCGGTAAGGTCACCACACCGAACGGCGCCGGTCCGTTGGGTGCCGGTTACTCCGGTACGCTACTGGCCACCACCGGCACCATCAGCAGCAGCAGCAGCATCAGCAGTACGCTGAACAGCAGCACGGCAGAGGTAACGATCGGCGATCTCGACACACTCAAGACTACCGGCGAGAAGCTGTCGCACAAGAAGGTGGTCCAGGGCCCGCGGGGTCGGCGTGCCATGTCGCGAAACCCGCTCAAAACGCTCGCCGCCCGTGACGACCTGCAGACGGAGTACACCGAAATAAAGACAGGTATCGCCGACAAGGAGATGCGAAGACTTAAACTAGAAGCAAGTAAGTGTAAGCAACCTGCCCTCTGCTCCTTCGTACCTTGAGTGTGTACTAGTGCGTGTATGTGTGCTTGTGTGCGTGTGTTTGCGCGTGCTCTTGTGTGTGTGTGTTGCAGCAACAGTGGTCTAACATCTCGCGCTCATATGAGCGTGATCCTTTCGCCTATCGAAGGATTTGTTTTCGGATGGTGTGTGCGGTGTTGGACGCCTAACGTGCGCTGCACCCCACTACCGCAAACTCCCCTCTTCTTACTTACACCCTAATGTTGCCTGCTCAATGCACGAACCAACTTCCTCTTAACCCTTGTGTCCCAACCGAATCATGGCTAACCTGGCTGGCATGGTGTGGCAATTTGCCGTGTCCGTGCCCCGTTTCTTTGTGTTTTCTTTTCTTCTTTTTCTCCTCCCACCATTCCACAACCTACCCCATCTCTCTCTCTCTCTAGTTGCCAAAAGTAGCAATCTGGCCGTAGAAGCGCTAGCCGGCTTAGCGTCCGTTGAAGATTTCAAATCGGTCAGTCTCAAGTCTAGCACGCTGCCGCTGAATCAGTCGTTTGTCCCGTACAAACCGCTGATGTTGCTGCAGGTGAAGGGTCGTCGGCATGCGCAGACGCGCCTGGTCGAGCCGGTGGCCCGCTCGGTGAATCGGGGCGATTGCTTCATCCTCGTCACGGCCGACCGGCTGTACGCCTTTTTCGGCCAGTACGCGAACGTGATCGAGCGGTCGCGGTGCAAGGAAATCTGCGAACAGATCGTGCGCGACAAGGATCTCGGGTGCGGGGCAACGGCGGTAACGCTGCTGGGCGACGGCGGGAGCAGCGGGGCGGGCAGACAGGCGCGCGAATTCTGGCAACTGCTCGGGCGCGGCCAGGAAGATGAGGGAGCGGAAGTGTGCGATTCGGGGCACGCCGACGAGGACGAGCTGTTCGAGTCGTGCCTGATCGAGACGAACATGGTGTACGAGTACGGGGATGATGCGCTGGTACCGGTGGAAGAGTACTGGGGTGCGATACCGAAGATAGCGATGTTGGATCCGCGCAAGGTGCTGGTGTTCGATTTCGGCTCGGAGCTGTACGTGTGGAGCGGCAAGAATGCTCCGTCGGAGGGTAAGCGGGCGGCACTGCGGCTGGCGCAGGAGATGTACGGCGCGGGGTACAGTTACGAGGACTGTCAGCTGAATCCGCTCAACTTTGCTGAACTGGCCGGCGATCGGCAGCGGGACGCGAGACGCTTGTCGAAGATGGGCAACAGTCGACCGGAATGGGCACTGATCGCGCGCGTTACCCAGCACATGGAGACGGTACTGTTCCGCGAGAAGTTCCTCGATTGGCCGGACGTGACGGTACACTTCCGGGAGGAGTACACGCACGGTGCCGGTGATGGAACGAGTCCGATCGGTGCCGACATTAAGCCGCTGGACGGCAACCAACTGTACCGGGGGAACGAACCCTACCAGGAACCGAACCTGGTGCTGGAGAACTCCAACCTCGGGCGGGGCGATTTCTACTACGACCACGACTCGATGCGACACTTCGACGTGCGCACCACCTCCGTGACGCAGTGGGAAATCGACGAGTACGAGTACAAGGAGATCGACGGTACGTCGCGTGGGCATTTTTACGCGGACGAAAGCTACACCGTGCGCTGGATGTATCAGATCAGCGTGACGGTGCGTGAGCTAAGCGGCAAGGTGTCGAACCGTAGCACCGTCGTTGGCCGGGACCGGTGCGCTTACTTCTGCTGGCACGGCAAGGATGCGTCCGCTAATGAGAAGGGTGCGGCGGCCCTGCTGACGGTCGAGCTGGACAAGGAGAAGGGTGCGCAGGTGCGGGTAGCCCAGGGCCAAGAGACGGCCGCGTTCGTGCGCCTGTTTGAGGTTATGTTCATTCACCGCAGCAAGCGGGTGCCGAAGAACGCCTGGCGTCTGTACATGATCACGGGCAACTGTCCGGAGGAGACGATGTGCACCGAGGTGGAGGGTTGCAGTATGCGTCAATTGCGCTCTCGGGCCACAATGCTGCTGGTGCACGGTGAACGGGGACGCGTGCTGCTCTGGCAGGGCTGTAAAGCACTACCGCACGCCCGGGAAGTGGCCGCCAATGTGTTGCGTGTCGTGCTCGACCAAAAGTGTCCGGAGCTGTTCGATGAAACGCTATCGAACCTATCGTCCGCCGTGGTCGATGAAGGTCACGAGACAACCGAATTTTTCGACGCGGTTGGTGGACAAAATCGTCACCATTATCACAGTTTGCTCGGTTCCGAGCAGGGTTACGACTTTACGCCACGCATCTTCCATCTAACGAGCATCAACAATGGTAACTTCGAGGCGACGGAACTGCACTGTGCGTTGCGCACGAAAGATCGCCCGACGGCGTATCCGTTCCGGCAGGAGGATCTCTACACCGCCCGCCAGCCGACGATCTTCCTCATCGACAATGGACACGTACTGTGGCTGTGGCAGGGTTGGTGGCCGAATGGTGACGAGACGGGTAGCGATAGTGGTAGCGGTGGTGAAACGTACCACAGCAGCTTTGATAGTAACCGGTCGGGTGAGAACCGGTGGCAGGTGGAGCGACGTGTCGCGATGGAAACGGCCGTCTCATACTGGAAGGCAAAGCAGCAGAAGCAGCAGAATAACGGGCACGACGAGGCGCGTGTGGTCAACGGGAATGGGGACGATGCCGCCCGTCTAACCTCAACCACAGTCACGGATGAGAATGGGAATGATGAGGGTATCGATGAGGTTGATGCGAAACCGTACGCTGCGCCGGTTTCTGCGGTGCAGGAAAAACAGCACCCGGAAGAACTAGTCACCAATGATAATGTGAATGGATTCGTCGTATGGGCCGGTCTGGAACCGCTCGAATTCATTGCCATGTTCCCGGAGTGGACCGAACGGGACGATGTAGCAGAAATTAATGTGCAGGTAGGTGTACTACTACTAGCAGGCATTGTCCGGGTGCCTTTACTATCCGGTAGATGCACATTGCATTAGGTTCTCTCCACCCCAAGGTTTGTATAACTGGCGACCGATGTTTGAGATCGCTTTCTCCTCCACTCAACTCCGATCGCAAGCGACACCACCGGTGTTGGTAAGCCTTCAATGAAACAAGCTTCAATGTGCTTTCTTTTGCTGTTGAATGTGTCAAACACCCTTCATGTCATACATCTCCCCCCTGGTTGCGTATCGTGATCGATGTGCTATTTTCCTTTTTGTTGTTTTTTTTTGGCCTAGATCCGTTTTAACACGCTACCAATCCGTGATCCGGATCGCGGATCGTTCGTGAAAAGCTCCCTGTTGGTTTTAACTCTGCTTTCAATACGATGTATGCCTCCCAAGACAACCGTTTCGCGTTTGTGCGTAAACTTGAGTAATTTGTTGTTTTTATTTCTTTCTGTTACACGCCTCTCGATTGTTCTGAGCAAATTGTTGCATTGATTGTGGATATTTTGCGCACACAACTAACATGCTTTTGTTTGCACTCATTTTAGGATGGTCGTAAATCGACACCGCAACCAATATACGACAGTCTGTCGCTGCTGTCCCGCAAGGAGTACCCGTTGGCCGTGCTGCTCGAACGGCCACTGCCGGAAGGTGTCGACCCGACCCGGCTCGAGCTGTACCTGCACGAGCAGGACTATCCGGAAGCGGTCGGTCTCACCAAATCCGAGTACGATCAGCTGCCCGCCTGGAAGCAGACGAAGCTGAAGAAGGAACGTGGTCTATTCTAGAAGGCGCAACGTTAATGTCAATGTCCTCGTCTAAAGCCATAGAGAAGAACGAACCGAGGGTAGGGCATATGTATGTGTTTGTTTTGAATAGGAGATTAGAAATTTGTTAGGTCAGCGATGTTCCCAACTTCTATTTTCCTTCCCGTACAGCCTGTGTAGGGCTGCTGCTGTGTGCTATGATATTATTACAATTTGCGCGTGTCGAACCTTTCCCAGCAGGGAGAACATTTGGAATTCGTTCAGTTTTTGGGATTTTCAAGCAGCAAAGCGCAACCACAAATGAGCAAGCGGTTCAACAAGATATATCAATCAAGTTTTGTTAGCATTAGCCACCGTCTGTTCCGTATTTTTTTTTATTTAATTGATACCCGTTTAAAATGTATACCTACGTTTTGTGTGTTTTATTTTTATGAGCGCGACAACAAAACAAAAAAAAAAAGTCACAGGTGTGTTGTTGACACGAGATAGCAAGAGACGTGGCTACTAGTTCATTTACAGTTGTGTTCGTTTTACTATTTTCTTTAATAATTTAATATATAAATCGTTTATCTTATCCGCCCGTCTAGCAACAAACACGGGCCTGTTTCACTCATTATAAAAACGCAAAGCGGCAAAGAAAGACTCGTGACTGTATTTGGTTGGGTGGTGTATGCGAATGGATAATTTTGTTTTGTTCTCTCGCTTCTCCCATTTGCAATACACTCAACGCGCGTTTTGTCCTTTGTCGCGGTCATCGCTGTAGATATGTTTCTCATCTCATTTATCGTTAGATTTTGCACCAGCTCTTTATTTGTTGTTAGGTTTTTGTTTGTGCGTTGTTGCGTTCAACTGCGTTTCACCTGCTAGTTTACCCGTACCACATGTAAAGTGTTCTGTTGTTGCGGTTTTTGACTCGGTGGTGCTTTTAGTTTGTTGTGCGAGTTGCTAACGACGACCTCCTTACCTTATTTATGACACGAAAGCGAAACACGAACCCATGTTTGTTGTATAGAGGAACAAGGATGGATTTCTTACGGATAGCCCACGAGGGAAGGAATCGATGCAGGGAAACAGGGAATTACAATGCAAGTACTTAATACGATCACCAAGAAGGTGTCCAAAAAATGTTAAGGTAGGGTGGATGGGATAGAGTTCCTCTTCTCATCACCCAAGGGTACATTAAAATTTGGAATAGAATCCGCGCGCAGTAATCATAATCCGTGTATACTCTTTGTAGTTAACCGACTGCTAAGTATGGACAGCGTCTTTACTATATGTATTGATATTGATTTGTTTTCCTTTTCCCCACTTTTGCGTTAGAAGCAAGTATACAACACTGGGAACGAAAAACAAAAACCTTAAAGAAGATTTCATTAATGGGCAAACAGCAAGAAACAGCTAGTAACTGGTGCGTGCGAATGTGAATTTTGTAGTGTGTAATGGAAGGGAAAAAGAGAAGAAGTGTGAAGAAGATGGAAGAAACCCAACATATATACAAGTACGTTTATATAACTTATACAAAACAAGAAGAAAAAAAGCATTAAGTAAAACGATGGTAAACAGATAGAAACACGCGGTCACAGTCATATTACATGTAAAACACGTATGTAGAACGAATACGCTAAAGAATGATGTTTGTGTGTTGTGTGTGCGTGTGGAAGCAAGCAGTTATTTGTTTTATTTGTGGTCCTTCAAATACAAAACAATCGAAATCAACGCTTGCTCTGATGCTGAAGGCAACAGCATAAGGTGCGCCTGTTGTTGGGAGCAACAGAGAGCCGATACAAACACACAAAGTAGGCGGTGGTAGGAATGCTAGGAAAGGACATTCATAGCTGACTGCGATTGCATGTTTGTTTGCGATTCCCGCTTAACCACGATCAAAAGGGTCATGAACACTACGCGTGTGTAAAATAGAGAACCGTGCTTTTTTGTACTGATTTTGACCCATCCCAAAGGTGTACTGTCGTGTACCCAAGCGAGATTTTGTCAACCACGGACACCACCAACAAAATCACACAATTCGCTCGCCCCGTAAAGGAATATAAGGATGTAGCAGTAGCAAGCGGTGTAATGGAAATGTGTGGTGCAATACGCAGCGAAAATGTAAAGCCAAATAAAAACAAACAAAAACATGTGAGAGAAAAGTGTGTTCGGTAAAAAAGTGGGTAATGTGTTTTATTTTTTTAGCACGTTTATAAGCCGTGTTTACCAACCCGCATGTTTATCACCCGTATTCGAATCGGACGGAAATTTTATCCGTTTTGCGACGGCGTCGATAGCTTCGCGTATGGGTAACAAGCGTGGAAAGTTGGAGGCGTCATCTACGTGTAAGAATGAGAAGCTATTTTCGATACAGTGGCATCTATATGTAAGAATAAAAAGCTCGTTTTGATACAGTGTCATCTATGTGTAAGAATGAGAAGCTCTTGAAGCTACAGTGTCATCTATATGTAAGAATGAAGAGCTCTTTTCAATACCTCTTTTCAAACCAACTTCAGCATGTTTATACCCGTGATCGGATAGAAATTTTATCCCGAAAATCGAAAAAGTAACAGAAGCGAAGAACACGCGTGGAGGTAACATTTTATTAATTTTCACACCAATTTCAGCATGTTTATACCCGTGATCGGATACTTCGATCGGACGGAAATTTTATCCCGAAAATCGTAAACGTAACAGGAGCGAAGAATACGCGTGGAGGTAACATTTAATAAATTTTCTAACCAACTGGTTTTCTGTTTTCAGATTTCCGATACCAGGAGAGCATGTTTCTCAAGAGGTAACACCTGGTACCAGCCGAGTACCAAGATGTTGCACGACACATGTTGCACAACACATGTTGCGCAACATATGTTGCATAACATCTGGCATGCAACATATGTTGCGCAACACATGTTGCGCAACATTTGGCATGCAACATCTTACATGCAACAACTTGGGATTGCAACTACCGGGATGCGCGTGATTTGTGCTTGCTCGGCTGGTACCAGGTGTCACCTCTTGAAAACCATGCTCTCCTGGTATCGGAAATCTGAAAACAGCTGGTTTGTATGGAAAGTTAGTGTTTAAACATTGCATACCTTACGGCGGAAAGCTAGTCGCAAAGATAGTGTATAAAAATTGCATACCTTTCGGTGGTTTTCGAGCTAAATTGCTGTACTAGGTGCTCCCTCTTCCGTGGATGCTCTCCTAGTACTATACATTGGGAAACTGGTCGTTTTCGACGCAGTTTCTCGGTGGTTTTTGGTCATGCTCTGATACCAGGAGAGCATCCAACGCAGGAGGATGCTTTTTCCGTGTCAATCGAGACAGAAAACTCGCCAAACATGACCAGTTTTTAAGGCTCCTGATACCAGGAGAGCATCCAACGCAGGAGGATGCTTTTTCCGTGTCGGTCGAGACAGAAAACTCGCCAAACATGACCAGTTTTTCAAGCTCCTGATACCAGGAGAGCATCCAACGCAGGAGGATGCTTTTTCCGTGCCAATCGAGACAGAAAACTCTCCAAAAATGAGCAGTTTTTCAAGCTCCTGATACCAGGAGAGCATCCAACGCAGGAGGATGCTTTTTCCGTGCCAATCGAGACAGAAAACTCTCCAAAAATGAGCAGTTTTTCAAGCTCCTGATACCAGGAGAGCATCCAACGCAGGAGGATGCTTCTTCCGTGTCGTTCGAGACAGAAAACTCGCCAAAAATTACCAGTTTTCAAACAAGATTTCTGTCTCGATTGCCTCGGGAAGAAGCATCCTCCTGCGTTGGATGCTCTCCTGGTATCAGATCCTGAAAAACTGCTCATTTTTGGCGAGTTTTCTGTCTCGATTGACACGGAAAAAGCATCCTCCTGCGTTGGATGCTCTCCTTGTATCAGGAGCTTGAAAAACTGCTCATTTTTGGCGAGTTTTCTGTCTCAACCGACACGGAAAAAGCATCCTCCTGCGCAGTGGAGAATCAATCCCCTTTGAGGCCCAGGGCGGAATTTTTCAAGGGGGGCCCATAATTTTGCTACGGCATTATCGGTGTTAGGGAGATGTACTTCAAACATGATGTAACAACACCAGCAAAGTCTCGGAAAGAAAGCTCCCTTGCGTACATCTCAGAGTTCTGTTGCGTAGCCCTGTAAACGGGCTTAGTAAGCTACTCTATATATAAACGTTTGTATGCGCTAAGGAGAACCATAACGCCACTACTTGGATCACATTTTCTACGATTTACGTACATTAACGATTCCTGATTAGTCCAGCGCCTGCTACGATTTTTCGCCTAAGGTACAGTTTTCAATCGGTTTACTTCACGGTAACAATCAGAGAAATTTCTTAGAAACCTGTTTCGCTCATGTTGAAGATTTAGGCGATGAACAACACAATTAATTTCAGATTTACGAAACCAGGAAAGCATGTTTTTCAAGAGGTGACACCTGCAGTGTGGAATAAATTTGCACATCACTATTGCATTGCATACTAACAAATTCGTGAGAGCGATCGCTAGTGTAAGGAAGATGGATGAAACGGAAAGCATCCTTTATTTCGCTCAAACTTTCCGTCGGCTGGTACGAAATTCCATACAAAACCAGCTGTTTTCAGCTTTCCGATACCAGGAGAGCATACCACGGAAGAGGAAGCACCTAGTACAGCAATTTTGCTCGAAAACCGCCGAAAAACTGCGTCGAAAACTACCAGTTTCAGAATGTTTAGTACCAGGAGAGTATCCACGGAAGAGGTAGCACCTAGTACAGCAATTTTGGTCGAAAACCGCCGAAAGGTATGCAATGTTTAAACACTAACTTTCCCGTTGATCGTGAAAAATTTTCTTCGAAAACTACCAGTTTCCGAATTTAAAGTACCAGGAGAGCATGCACGGAAGAGGTAGCTCCTGGTACTGCGCCGTAAGGTATGCAATGTTTATACACCAACTTTGCAACCAACTTGCAACGCAATGCGCCGTAAGGTATGCAATGTTTATACACTAACCTTGCAACCAACTTGCAATGCAAGTTTGGTGCATGCAAGAAATTTGCAGCAAGATGGCGCCCAACGTCGTACTTGCATGCAAGCTTGCATGCAAACTTGCATGCAAGTTCTTGCAAGCAAATTCTTGCATGCAAACTTGCATGCAAGTTTGCATGCAAGTTCTTGTATGCAAGTTCTTGCATGCAAGTTCTTGTATGCAAGTTCTTGTATGCAAGTTCTTGCATGCAAGTTCTTGTATGCAAGTTCTTGCATGCAAGTTCTTGCATGCAAGTTCTTGCATGCAAGTTCTTGTATGCAAACTTGCATACAAACTAGCATGCAAGTTCTTGCATGCAAGTTCTTGCATGCAAACTTGCATACAAACTTGCATACAAACTTGCATGCAAGTTTGCATGCAAGAATTTGCTTGCAAGAACTTGCATGCAAGTTTGCATGCAAGCTTGCATGCAAGTTTGTTGCATGCAAGTACGAAGTTGGGCGCCATCTTGCGCGCCATCTTGCTGCAAGTTTTTTGCTTGCACCAAAATTGCATTGCAAGTTGGTTGCAAGGTTAGTGAATAAACATTGCATACCTTACGGCGCATTGCGTTGCAAGTTGGTTGCAAAGTTAGTGTTTAAACATTGCATACCTTTCGGCGGTTTTCGTACTAGGTGCTACCTTTTCCGTTGTATGCTCTCCTGGTACTATACATTCGGAAACTGGTAGTTTTCGACGCAGTTTTTCGGTGGTTTTCGAGCAAAATTGCTGTACTACGTGCTCCCTCTTCCGTGGATGCTCTCCTGGTACTATACATTCGGAAACTGGTAGTTTTCGACGCAGTTTTTCGGTGGTTTTCGAGCAAAATTGCTGTACTACGTGCTCCCTCTTCCGTGGATGCTCTCCTGGTACTTTAAATTCGGAAACTGGTAGTTTTTGAAGCAGTTTTTCGGTGGTTTTCGAGCAAAATTGCTGTACTAGGTGCTACCTCTTCCGTGGTATGCTCTCCTGGTACTTTAAATTCGGAAACTGGTAGTTTTCGACGCAGGTTTTTGGTGGTTTTTGAGCAAAATTGCTGTACTAGGTGCTACTTCTTCCGTGGTATGCTCTCCTGGTACTATACATTCGGAAACTGGTAGTTGTCGACGCAGTTTTTCGGTGGTTTTCGAGCAAAATTGCTGTACTACGTGCTCCCTCTTCCGTGGATGCTCTCCTGGTACTATACATTCGGAAACTGGTAGTTTTCGACGCAGTTTTTCGGTGGTTTTCGAGCAAAATTGCTGTACTACGTGCTCCCTCTTCCGTGGATGCTCTCCTGGTACTATACATTCGGAAACTGGTAGTTTTAGACGCAGTTTTTTGGTGGTTTTCGAGCAAAATTTCTGTACTAGGTGCTACCTCTTCCGTGGATGCTCTCCTGGTACTATACATTCGGAAACTGGTAGTTTTAGACGCAGTTTTTCGGTGGTTTTCGAGCAAAATAGCTGTACTAGGTGCTACCTCTTCCGTGGTATGCTCTCCTGGTACTAAACATTCGGAAACTGGTAGTTTTCGACGCAGTTTTTCGGTGGTTTTCGAGCAAAATTGCTGTACTACGTGCTCCCTCTTCCGTGGATGCTCTCCTGGTACTATACATTCGGAAACTGGTAGTTTTCGACGCAGTTTTTCGGTGGTTTTCGAGCAAAATAGCTGTTCTAGGTGCTACCTCTTCCGTGGTATGCTCTCCTGGTGCTAAACATTCGGAAACTGGTAGTTTTCGACGCAGTTTTTCGGTGGTTTTCGAGCAAAATAGCTGTACTAGGTGCTACCTCTTCCGTGGTATGCTCTCCTGGTACTATACATTCGGAAACTGGTAGTTTTCGACGCGGATTTTCAGTGGTTTTCGAGCAAAATTGCTGTACTAGGTGCTACCTCTTCCGTGGTATGCTCTCCTGGTACTAAACATTCGGAAACTGGTAGTTTTCGACGCAGGTTTTTGGTGGTTTTTGAGCAAAATTGCTGTACTAGGTGCTACTTCTTCCGTGGTATGCTCTCCTGGTACTATACATTCGGAAACTGGTAGTTTTCGACGCAGGTTTTTGGTGGTTTTTGAGCAAAATAGCTGTACTAGGACCTACCTCTTCCGTGGTATGCTCTCCTGGTACTATACATTCGGAAACTGGTAGTTTTCGACGCAGTTTTTCGGTGGTTTTCGAGCAAAATAGCTGTTCTAGGTGCTACCTCTTCCGTGGTATGCTCTCCTGGTACTAAACATTCGGAAACTGGTAGTTTTCGACGCAGGTTTTTCGGTGGTTTTCGAGCAAAATTGCTGTACTAGGTGCTACTTCTTCCGTGGTATGCTCTCCTGGTACTATACATTCGGAAACTGGTAGTTTTCGACGCGGATTTTCAGTGGTTTTCGAGCAAAATTGCTGTACTAGGTGCTACTTCTTCCGTGGTATGCTCTCCTGGTACTATACATTCGGAAACTGGTAGTTTTCGACGCAGTTTTTCGGTGGTTTTCGAGCAAAATTGCTGTACTACGTGCTCCCTCTTCCGTGGATGCTCTCCTGGTACTATACATTCGGAAACTGGTAGTTTTCGACGCAGTTTTTCGGTGGTTTTCGAGCAAAATTTCTGTACTAGGTGCTACCTCTTCCGTGGTATGCTCTCCTGGTACTATACATTCGGAAACTGGTAGTTTTAGACGCAGTTTTTCGGTGGTTTTCGAGCAAAATAGCTGTACTAGGTGCTCCCTCTTCCGTGGATGCTCTCCTGGTACTATACATTCGGAAACTGGTAGTTTTTGACGCAGTTTTTCGGTGGTTTTCGAGCAAAATTGCTGTACTAGGTGCTACTTCTTCCGTGGTATGCTCTCCTGGTACTATACATTCGGAAACTGGTAGTTTTCGACGCGGATTTTCAGTGGTTTTCGAGCAAAATTGCTGTACTAGGTGCTACTTCTTCCGTGGTATGCTCTCCTGGTACTATACATTCGGAAACTGGTAGTTTTCGACGCAGTTTTTCGGTGGTTTTCGAGCAAAATTGCTGTACTACGTGCTCCCTCTTCCGTGGATGCTCTCCTGGTACTATACATTCGGAAACTGGTAGTTTTCGACGCAGTTTTTCGGTGGTTTTCGAGCAAAATTTCTGTACTAGGTGCTCCCTCTTCCGTGGATGCTCTCCTGGTACTATACATTCGGAAACTGGTAGTTTTAGACGCAGTTTTTCGGTGGTTTTCGAGCAAAATTTCTGTACTAGGTGCTACCTCTTCCGTGGTATGCTCTCCTGGTACTATACATTCGGAAACTGGTAGTTTTAGACGCAGTTTTTCGGTGGTTTTCGAGCAAAATTTCTGTACTAGGTGCTACCTCTTCCGTGGTATGCTCTCCTGGTACTATACATTCGGAAACTGGTAGTTTTCGACGCAGTTTTTCGGTGGTTTTCGAGCAAAATTTCTGTACTAGGTGCTACCTCTTCCGTGGATGCTTTCTTGGTACTATACATTCGGAAACTGGTAGTTTTCGACGCGGGTTTTCGATGGTTTTTGAGCAAAATAGCTGTACTAGGTGCTTCCTCTTCCGTGGTATGCTCTCCTGGTACTATACATTCGGAAACTGGTAATTTTCGACGCAGTTTTTCGGTGGTTTTGGAGCAAAATAGCTGTACTAGGTGCTACCTCTTCCGTGGTATGCTCTCCTGGTACTAAACATTCGGAAACTGGTAGTTTTCGACGCAGTTTTTCAGTGGTTTTCGAGCAAAATAGCTGTACTAGGTGCTACTTCTTCCGTGGTATGCTCTCCTGGTACTATACATTCGGAAACTGGTAGTTTTCGACGCGGATTTTCAGTGGTTTTCGAGCAAAATTGCTGTACTAGGTGCTACCTCTTCCGTGGTATGCTCTCCTGGTACTAAACATTCGGAAACTGGTAGTTTTCGACGCAGGTTTTTGGTGGTTTTTGAGCAAAATTGCTGTACTAGGTGCTACTTCTTCCGTGGTATGCTCTCCTGGTACTATACATTCGGAAACTGGTAGTTTTCGACGCAGGTTTTTGGTGGTTTTTGAGCAAAATTGCTGTACTAGGTGCTACTTCTTCCGTGGTATGCTCTCCTGGTACTATACATTCGGAAACTGGTAGTTTTCGACGCAGGTTTTTGGTGGTTTTTGAGCAAAATTGCTGTACTAGGTGCTACCTCTTCCGTGGTATGCTCTCCTGGTACTAAACATTCGGAAACTGGTAGTTTTCGACGCAGGTTTTCGGTGGTTTTCGAGCAAAATAGCTGTACTAGGAGCTACCTCTTCCGTGGTATGCTCTCCTGGTACTATACATTCGGAAACTGGTAGTTTTCGACGCAGTTTTTCGGTGGTTTTGGAGCAAAATAGCTGTACTAGGTGCTACCTCTTCCGTGGATGCGCTCCTGGTACTATACATTCGGAAACTGGTAGTTTTCGACGCAGTTTTTCGGTGGTTTTCGAGCAAAATTGCTGTACTAGGTGCTACTTCTTCCGTGGTATGCTCTCCTGGTACTATACATTCGGAAACTGGTAGTTTTCGACGCGGATTTTCAGTGGTTTTCGAGCAAAATTGCTGTACTAGGTGCTACCTCTTCCGTGGTATGCTCTCCTGGTACTAAACATTCGGAAACTGGTAGTTTTAGACGCAGGTTTTTGGTGGTTTTTGAGCAAAATTGCTGTACTAGGTGCTACTTCTTCCGTGGTATGCTCTCCTGGTACTATACATTCGGAAACTGGTAGTTTTCGACGCAGGTTTTTGGTGGTTTTCGAGCAAAATTGCTGTACTAGGTGCTACTTCTTCCGTGGTATGCTCTCCTGGTACTATACATTCGGAAACTGGTAGTTTTCGACGCAGGTTTTTGGTGGTTTTTGAGCAAAATTGCTGTACTAGGTGCTACCTCTTCCGTGGTATGCTCTCCTGGTACTATACATTCGGAAACTGGTAGTTTTAGACGCAGTTTTTCGGTGGTTTTCGAGCAAAATAGCTGTACTAGGAGCTACCTCTTCCGTGGTATGCTCTCCTGGTACTATACATTCGGAAACTGGTAGTTTTCGACGCAGTTTTTCGGTGGTTTTCGAGCAAAATAGCTGTACTAGGTGCTACCTCTTCCGTGGTATGCTCTCCTGGTACTATACATTCGGAAACTGGTAGTTTTCGACGCGGATTTTCAGTGGTTTTCGAGCAAAATTGCTGTACTAGGTGCTACCTCTTCCGTGGTATGCTCTCCTGGTACTAAACATTCGGAAACTGGTAGTTTTCGACGCAGGTTTTCGGTGGTTTTCGAGCAAAATAGCTGTACTAGGAGCTACCTCTTCCGTGGTATGCTCTCCTGGTACTATACATTCGGAAACTGGTAGTTTTTGACGCAGTTTTTCGGTGGTTTTCGAGCAAAATTGCTGTACTAGGTGCTACTTCTTCCGTGGTATGCTCTCCTGGTACTATACATTCGGAAACTGGTAGTTTTAGACGCAGTTTTTCGGTGGTTTTTGAGCAAAATTGCTGTACTAGGTGCTACTTCTTCCGTGGTATGCTCTCCTGGTACTATACATTCGGAAACTGGTAGTTTTAGACGCAGTTTTTCGGTGGTTTTCGAGCAAAATAGCTGTACTAGGTGCTACTTCTTCCGTGGTATGCTCTCCTGGTACTATACATTCGGAAACTGGTAGTTTTTGACGCAGTTTTTCGGTGGTTTTCGAGCAAAATTGCTGTACTAGGTGCTACTTCTTCCGTGGTATGCTCTCCTGGTACTATACATTCGGAAACTGGTAGTTTTAGACGCAGTTTTTCGGTGGTTTTCGAGCAAAATAGCTGTACTAGGTGCTACTTCTTCCGTGGTATGCTCTCCTGGTACTATACATTCGGAAACTGGTAGTTTTTGACGCAGTTTTTCGGTAGTTTTCGAGCAAAATAGCTGTACTAGGTGCTACTTCTTCCGTGGTATGCTCTCCTGGTACTATACATTCGGAAACTGGTAGTTTTCGACGCAGGTTTTTGGTGGTTTTTGAGCAAAATTGCTGTACTAGGTGCTACTTCTTCCGTGGTATGCTCTCCTGGTACTATACATTCGGAAACTGGTAGTTTTCGACGCAGTTTTTCGGTGGTTTTCGAGCAAAATTGCTGTACTAGGTGCTACTTCTTCCGTGGTATGCTCTCCTGGTACTATACATTCGGAAACTGGTAGTTTTCGACGCAGTTTTTCAGTGGTTTTTGAGCAAAATTGCTGTACTAGGTGCTACCTCTTCCGTGGTATGCTCTCCTGGTACTAAACATTCGGAAACTGGTAGTTTTCGACGCAGGTTTTTGGTGGTTTTTGAGCAAAATTGCTGTACTAGGTGCTACCTCTTCCGTGGTATGCTCTCCTGGTACTATACATTCGGAAACTGGTAGTTTTCGACGCAGTTTTTCGGTGGTTTTCGAGCAAAATTGCTGTACTAGGTGCTACTTCTTCCGTGGTATGCTCTCCTGGTACTATACATTCGGAAACTGGTAGTTTTCGACGCGGATTTTCAGTGGTTTTCGAGCAAAATTGCTGTACTAGGTGCTACCTCTTCCGTGGTATGCTCTCCTGGTACTAAACATTCGGAAACTGGTAGTTTTCGACGCAGGTTTTTGGTGGTTTTTGAGCAAAATTGCTGTACTAGGTGCTACCTCTTCCGTGGTATGCTCTCCTGGTACTATACATTCGGAAACTGGTAGTTTTCGACGCAGGTTTTCGGTGGTTTTCGAGCAAAATAGCTGTACTAGGAGCTACCTCTTCCGTGGTATGCTCTCCTGGTACTATACATTCGGAAACTGGTAGTTTTTGACGCAGTTTTTCGGTGGTTTTCGAGCAAAATTGCTGTACTAGGTGCTACTTCTTCCGTGGTATGCTCTCCTGGTACTATACATTCGGAAACTGGTAGTTTTAGACGCAGTTTTTCGGTGGTTTTCGAGCAAAATTTCTGTACTAGGTGCTACCTCTTCCGTGGTATGCTCTCCTGGTACTATACATTCGGAAACTGGTAGTTTTAGACGCAGTTTTTCGGTGGTTTTCGAGCAAAATTTCTGTACTAGGTGCTACTTCTTCCGTGGTATGCTCTCCTGGTACTATACATTCGGAAACTGGTAGTTTTAGACGCAGTTTTTCGGTGGTTTTCGAGCAAAATAGCTGTACTAGGTGCTACTTCTTCCGTGGTATGCTCTCCTGGTACTATACATTCGGAAACTGGTAGTTTTTGACGCAGTTTTTCGGTAGTTTTCGAGCAAAATAGCTGTACTAGGTGCTACCTCTTCCGTGGATGCTTTCTTGGTACTATACATTCGGAAACTGGTAGTTTTCGACGCAGTTTTTCGGTGGTTTTCGAGCAAAATTTCTGTACTAGGTGCTACCTCTTCCGTGGATGCTTTCTTGGTACTATACATTCGGAAACTGGTAGTTTTCGACGCGGGTTTTCGATGGTTTTTGAGCAAAATAGCTGTACTAGGTGCTTCCTCTTCCGTGGTATGCTCTCCTGGTACTATACATTCGGAAACTGGTAATTTTCGACGCAGTTTTTCGGTGGTTTTGGAGCAAAATAGCTGTACTAGGTGCTACCTCTTCCGTGGTATGCTCTCCTGGTACTAAACATTCGGAAACTGGTAGTTTTCGACGCAGTTTTTCAGTGGTTTTCGAGCAAAATAGCTGTACTAGGTGCTACTTCTTCCGTGGTATGCTCTCCTGGTACTATACATTCGGAAACTGGTAGTTTTCGACGCGGATTTTCAGTGGTTTTCGAGCAAAATTGCTGTACTAGGTGCTACCTCTTCCGTGGTATGCTCTCCTGGTACTAAACATTCGGAAACTGGTAGTTTTCGACGCAGGTTTTTGGTGGTTTTTGAGCAAAATTGCTGTACTAGGTGCTACTTCTTCCGTGGTATGCTCTCCTGGTACTATACATTCGGAAACTGGTAGTTTTCGACGCAGGTTTTTGGTGGTTTTTGAGCAAAATTGCTGTACTAGGTGCTACTTCTTCCGTGGTATGCTCTCCTGGTACTATACATTCGGAAACTGGTAGTTTTCGACGCAGGTTTTTGGTGGTTTTTGAGCAAAATTGCTGTACTAGGTGCTACCTCTTCCGTGGTATGCTCTCCTGGTACTAAACATTCGGAAACTGGTAGTTTTCGACGCAGGTTTTCGGTGGTTTTCGAGCAAAATAGCTGTACTAGGAGCTACCTCTTCCGTGGTATGCTCTCCTGGTACTATACATTCGGAAACTGGTAGTTTTCGACGCAGTTTTTCGGTGGTTTTGGAGCAAAATAGCTGTACTAGGTGCTACCTCTTCCGTGGATGCGCTCCTGGTACTATACATTCGGAAACTGGTAGTTTTCGACGCAGTTTTTCGGTGGTTTTCGAGCAAAATTGCTGTACTAGGTGCTACTTCTTCCGTGGTATGCTCTCCTGGTACTATACATTCGGAAACTGGTAGTTTTCGACGCGGATTTTCAGTGGTTTTCGAGCAAAATTGCTGTACTAGGTGCTACCTCTTCCGTGGTATGCTCTCCTGGTACTAAACATTCGGAAACTGGTAGTTTTAGACGCAGGTTTTTGGTGGTTTTTGAGCAAAATTGCTGTACTAGGTGCTACTTCTTCCGTGGTATGCTCTCCTGGTACTATACATTCGGAAACTGGTAGTTTTCGACGCAGGTTTTTGGTGGTTTTCGAGCAAAATTGCTGTACTAGGTGCTACTTCTTCCGTGGTATGCTCTCCTGGTACTATACATTCGGAAACTGGTAGTTTTCGACGCAGGTTTTTGGTGGTTTTTGAGCAAAATTGCTGTACTAGGTGCTACCTCTTCCGTGGTATGCTCTCCTGGTACTATACATTCGGAAACTGGTAGTTTTAGACGCAGTTTTTCGGTGGTTTTCGAGCAAAATAGCTGTACTAGGAGCTACCTCTTCCGTGGTATGCTCTCCTGGTACTATACATTCGGAAACTGGTAGTTTTCGACGCAGTTTTTCGGTGGTTTTCGAGCAAAATAGCTGTACTAGGTGCTACTTCTTCCGTGGTATGCTCTCCTGGTACTATACATTCGGAAACTGGTAGTTTTCGACGCGGATTTTCAGTGGTTTTCGAGCAAAATTGCTGTACTAGGTGCTACCTCTTCCGTGGTATGCTCTCCTGGTACTAAACATTCGGAAACTGGTAGTTTTCGACGCAGGTTTTCGGTGGTTTTCGAGCAAAATAGCTGTACTAGGAGCTACCTCTTCCGTGGTATGCTCTCCTGGTACTATACATTCGGAAACTGGTAGTTTTTGACGCAGTTTTTCGGTGGTTTTCGAGCAAAATTGCTGTACTAGGTGCTACTTCTTCCGTGGTATGCTCTCCTGGTACTATACATTCGGAAACTGGTAGTTTTAGACGCAGTTTTTCGGTGGTTTTTGAGCAAAATTGCTGTACTAGGTGCTACTTCTTCCGTGGTATGCTCTCCTGGTACTATACATTCGGAAACTGGTAGTTTTAGACGCAGTTTTTCGGTGGTTTTCGAGCAAAATAGCTGTACTAGGTGCTACTTCTTCCGTGGTATGCTCTCCTGGTACTATACATTCGGAAACTGGTAGTTTTTGACGCAGTTTTTCGGTGGTTTTCGAGCAAAATTGCTGTACTAGGTGCTACTTCTTCCGTGGTATGCTCTCCTGGTACTATACATTCGGAAACTGGTAGTTTTAGACGCAGTTTTTCGGTGGTTTTCGAGCAAAATAGCTGTACTAGGTGCTACTTCTTCCGTGGTATGCTCTCCTGGTACTATACATTCGGAAACTGGTAGTTTTAGACGCAGTTTTTCGGTGGTTTTCGAGCAAAATAGCTGTACTAGGTGCTACTTCTTCCGTGGTATGCTCTCCTGGTACTATACATTCGGAAACTGGTAGTTTTCGACGCAGGTTTTCGGTGGTTTTCGAGCAAAATAGCTGTACTAGGTGCTACTTCTTCCGTGGTATGCTCTCCTGGTACTATACATTCGGAAACTGGTAGTTTTTGACGCAGTTTTTCGGTGGTTTTCGAGCAAAATTGCTGTACTAGGTGCTACTTCTTCCGTGGTATGCTCTCCTGGTACTATACATTCGGAAACTGGTAGTTTTCGACGCAGGTTTTTGGTGGTTTTTGAGCAAAATTGCTGTACTAGGTGCTACTTCTTCCGTGGTATGCTCTCCTGGTACTATACATTCGGAAACTGGTAGTTTTCGACGCAGTTTTTCAGTGGTTTTCGAGCAAAATTGCTGTACTAGGTGCTACTTCTTCCGTGGTATGCTCTCCTGGTACTATACATTCGGAAACTGGTAGTTTTCGACGCGGATTTTCAGTGGTTTTCGAGCAAAATTGCTGTACTAGGTGCTACCTCTTCCGTGGATGCGCTCCTGGTACTATACATTCGGAAACTGGTAGTTTTCGACGCAGTTTTTCGGTGGTTTTTGAGCAAAATTGCTGTACTAGGTGCTACCTCTTCCGTGGTATGCTCTCCTGGTACTAAACATTCGGAAACTGGTAGTTTTCGACGCAGGTTTTTGGTGGTTTTTGAGCAAAATTGCTGTACTAGGTGCTACCTCTTCCGTGGTATGCTCTCCTGGTACTATACATTCGGAAACTGGTAGTTTTAGACGCAGTTTTTCGGTGGTTTTCGAGCAAAATAGCTGTACTAGGAGCTACCTCTTCCGTGGTATGCTCTCCTGGTACTATACATTCGGAAACTGGTAGTTTTCGACGCAGTTTTTCGGTGGTTTTCGAGCAAAATTGCTGTACTAGGTGCTACCTCTTCCGTGGTATGCTCTCCTGGTACTAAACATTCGGAAACTGGTAGTTTTCGACGCAGGTTTTTGGTGGTTTTTGAGCAAAATTGCTGTACTAGGTGCTACCTCTTCCGTGGTATGCTCTCCTGGTACTATACATTCGGAAACTGGTAGTTTTAGACGCAGTTTTTCGGTGGTTTTCGAGCAAAATTGCTGTACTAGGAGCTACCTCTTCCGTGGTATGCTCTCCTGGTACTATACATTCGGAAACTGGTAGTTTTCGACGCAGTTTTTCGGTGGTTTTCGAGCAAAATAGCTGTACTAGGTGCTATTTCTTCCGTGGTATGCTCTCCTGGTACTATACATTCGGAAACTGGTAGTTTTCGACGCGGATTTTCAGTGGTTTTCGAGCAAAATTTCTGTACTAGGTGCTACCTCTTCCGTGGTATGCTCTCCTGGTACTATACATTCGGAAACTGGTAGTTTTCGACGCAGTTTTTCGGTGGTTTTCGAGCAAAATTTCTGTACTAGGTGCTACCTCTTCCGTGGATGCTTTCTTGGTACTATACATTCGGAAACTGGTAGTTTTCGACGCGGGTTTTCGATGGTTTTTGAGCAAAATAGCTGTACTAGGTGCTTCCTCTTCCGTGGTATGCTCTCCTGGTACTAAACATTCGGAAACTGGTAGTTTTCGACGCAGGTTTTTGGTGGTTTTTGAGCAAAATTGCTGTACTAGGTGCTACTTCTTCCGTGGTATGCTCTCCTGGTACTATACATTCGGAAACTGGTAGTTTTCGACGCAGGTTTTTGGTGGTTTTTGAGCAAAATTGCTGTACTAGGTGCTACTTCTTCCGTGGTATGCTCTCCTGGTACTATACATTCGGAAACTGGTAGTTTTCGACGCAGTTTTTCGGTGGTTTTGGAGCAAAATAGCTGTACTAGGTGCTACCTCTTCCGTGGTATGCTCTCCTGGTACTAAACATTCGGAAACTGGTAGTTTTCGACGCAGTTTTTCGGTGGTTTTCGAGCAAAATAGCTGTACTAGGTGCTACTTCTTCCGTGGTATGCTCTCCTGGTACTATACATTTGGAAACTGGTAGTTTTCGACGCGGATTTTCAGTGGTTTTCGAGCAAAATTGCTGTACTAGGTGCTACCTCTTCCGTGGTATGCTCTCCTGGTACTAAACATTCGGAAACTGGTAGTTTTCGACGCAGGTTTTTGGTGGTTTTTGAGCAAAATTGCTGTACTAGGTGCTACTTCTTCCGTGGTATGCTCTCCTGGTACTATACATTCGGAAACTGGTAGTTTTCGACGCAGGTTTTTGGTGGTTTTTGAGCAAAATTGCTGTACTAGGTGCTACTTCTTCCGTGGTATGCTCTCCTGGTACTATACATTCGGAAACTGGTAGTTTTCGACGCAGTTTTTCGGTGGTTTTCGAGCAAAATTTCTGTACTAGGTGCTACCTCTTCCGTGGATGCTTTCTTGGTACTATACATTCGGAAACTGGTAGTTTTCGACGCGGGTTTTCGATGGTTTTTGAGCAAAATAACTGTACTAGGTGATACCTCTTCCGTGGATGCGCTCCTGGTACTATACATTCGGAAACTGGTAGTTTTCGACGCAGTTTTTCGGTGGTTTTCGAGCAAAATTGCTGTACTAGGTGCTACTTCTTCCGTGGTATGCTCTCCTGGTACTATACATTCGGAAACTGGTAGTTTTCGACGCGGATTTTCAGTGGTTTTCGAGCAAAATTGCTGTACTAGGTGCTACTTCTTCCGTGGTATGCTCTCCTGGTACTATACATTCGGAAACTGGTAGTTTTCGACGCAGTTTTTCGGTGGTTTTCGAGCAAAATTGCTGTACTACGTGCTCCCTCTTCCGTGGATGCTCTCCTGGTACTATACATTCGGAAACTGGTAGTTTTAGACGCAGTTTTTCGGTGGTTTTCGAGCAAAATTTCTGTACTACGTGCTCCCTCTTCCGTGGATGCTCTCCTGGTACTATACATTCGGAAACTGGTAGTTTTAGACGCAGTTTTTCGGTGGTTTTCGAGCAAAATTTCTGTACTAGGTGCTACCTCTTCCGTGGTATGCTCTCCTGGTACTATACATTCGGAAACTGGTAGTTTTAGACGCAGTTTTTCGGTGGTTTTCGAGCAAAATTTCTGTACTAGGTGCTACCTCTTCCGTGGTATGCTCTCCTGGTACTATACATTCGGAAACTGGTAGTTTTAGACGCAGTTTTTCGGTGGTTTTCGAGCAAAATTTCTGTACTAGGTGCTACCTCTTCCGTGGTATGCTCTCCTGGTACTATACATTCGGAAACTGGTAGTTTTAGACGCAGTTTTTCGGTGGTTTTCGAGCAAAATTTCTGTACTAGGTGCTACCTCTTCCGTGGTATGCTCTCCTGGTACTATACATTCGGAAACTGGTAGTTTTAGACGCAGTTTTTCGGTGGTTTTCGAGCAAAATTTCTGTACTAGGTGCTACCTCTTCCGTGGATGCTTTCTTGGTACTATACATTCGGAAACTGGTAGTTTTCGACGCAGTTTTTCGGTGGTTTTCGAGCAAAATTTCTGTACTAGGTGCTACCTCTTCCGTGGTATGCTCTCCTGGTACTATACATTCGGAAACTGGTAGTTTTCGACGCAGTTTTTCGGTGGTTTTCGAGCAAAATTTCTGTACTAGGTGCTACCTCTTCCGTGGATGCTTTCTTGGTACTATACATTCGGAAACTGGTAGTTTTCGACGCGGGTTTTCGATGGTTTTTGAGCAAAATAGCTGTACTAGGTGCTACCTCTTCCGTGGTATGCTCTCCTGGTACTAAACATTCGGAAACTGGTAGTTTTCGACGCAGTTTTTCGGTGGTTTTCGAGCAAAATAGCTGTACTAGGTGCTACTTCTTCCGTGGTATGCTCTCCTGGTACTATACATTCGGAAACTGGTAGTTTTCGACGCGGATTTTCAGTGGTTTTCGAGCAAAATTGCTGTACTAGGTGCTACCTCTTCCGTGGTATGCTCTCCTGGTACTAAACATTCGGAAACTGGTAGTTTTCGACGCAGGTTTTTGGTGGTTTTTGAGCAAAATTGCTGTACTAGGTGCTACTTCTTCCGTGGTATGCTCTCCTGGTACTATACATTCGGAAACTGGTAGTTTTCGACGCAGGTTTTTGGTGGTTTTTGAGCAAAATTGCTGTACTAGGTGCTACTTCTTCCGTGGTATGCTCTCCTGGTACTATACATTCGGAAACTGGTAGTTTTCGACGCAGGTTTTTGGTGGTTTTCGAGCAAAATTGCTGTACTAGGTGCTACCTCTTCCGTGGTATGCTCTCCTGGTACTATACATTCGGAAACTGGTAGTTTTAGACGCAGTTTTTCGGTGGTTTTCGAGCAAAATTGCTGTACTACGTGCTCCCTCTTCCGTGGATGCTCTCCTGGTACTATACATTCGGAAACTGGTAGTTTTAGACGCAGTTTTTCGGTGGTTTTCGAGCAAAATTTCTGTACTAGGTGCTACCTCTTCCGTGGTATGCTCTCCTGGTACTATACATTCGGAAACTGGTAGTTTTAGACGCAGTTTTTCGGTGGTTTTCGAGCAAAATTTCTGTACTAGGTGCTACCTCTTCCGTGGTATGCTCTCCTGGTACTATACATTCGGAAACTGGTAGTTTTCGACGCAGTTTTTCGGTGGTTTTCGAGCAAAATTTCTGTACTAGGTGCTACCTCTTCCGTGGTATGCTCTCCTGGTACTAAACATTCGGAAACTGGTAATTTTCGACGCAGTTTTTCGGTGGTTTTTGAGCAAAATTGCTGTACTAGGTGCTACCTCTTCCGTGGTATGCTCTCCTGGTACTAAACATTCGGAAACTGGTAGTTTTAGACGCAGTTTTTCGGTGGTTTTCGAGCAAAATTGCTGTACTACGTGCTCCCTCTTCCGTGGTATGCTCTCCTGGTACTATACATTCGGAAACTGGTAGTTTTAGACGCAGTTTTTCGGTGGTTTTCGAGCAAAATTTCTGTACTACGTGCTCCCTCTTCCGTGGATGCTCTCCTGGTACTATACATTCGGAAACTGGTAGTTTTAGACGCAGTTTTTCGGTGGTTTTCGAGCAAAATTTCTGTACTAGGTGCTACCTCTTCCGTGGTATGCTCTCCTGGTACTATACATTCGGAAACTGGTAGTTTTCGACGCAGTTTTTCGGTGGTTTTCGAGCAAAATTTCTGTACTAGGTGCTACCTCTTCCGTGGTATGCTCTCCTGGTACTAAACATTCGGAAACTGGTAATTTTCGACGCAGTTTTTCGGTGGTTTTGGAGCAAAATAGCTGTACTAGGTGCTACCTCTTCCGTGGTATGCTCTCCTGGTACTAAACATTCGGAAACTGGTAGTTTTCGACGCAGTTTTTCGGTGGTTTTCGAGCAAAATAGCTGTACTAGGTGCTACTTCTTCCGTGGTATGCTCTCCTGGTACTATACATTCGGAAACTGGTAGTTTTCGACGCGGATTTTCAGTGGTTTTCGAGCAAAATTGCTGTACTAGGTGCTACCTCTTCCGTGGTATGCTCTCCTGGTACTAAACATTCGGAAACTGGTAGTTTTCGACGCAGGTTTTTGGTGGTTTTTGAGCAAAATTGCTGTACTAGGTGCTACTTCTTCCGTGGTATGCTCTCCTGGTACTATACATTCGGAAACTGGTAGTTTTCGACGCAGGTTTTTGGTGGTTTTCGAGCAAAATTGCTGTACTAGGTGCTACTTCTTCCGTGGTATGCTCTCCTGGTACTATACATTCGGAAACTGGTAGTTTTCGACGCAGGTTTTTGGTGGTTTTTGAGCAAAATTGCTGTACTAGGTGCTACCTCTTCCGTGGTATGCTCTCCTGGTACTATACATTCGGAAACTGGTAGTTTTAGACGCAGTTTTTCGGTGGTTTTCGAGCAAAATTTCTGTACTAGGTGCTACCTCTTCCGTGGTATGCTCTCCTGGTACTAAACATTCGGAAACTGGTAGTTTTCGACGCAGGTTTTTGGTGGTTTTTGAGCAAAATTGCTGTACTAGGTGCTACTTCTTCCGTGGTATGCTCTCCTGGTACTATACATTCGGAAACTGGTAGTTTTAGACGCAGTTTTTCGGTGGTTTTCGAGCAAAATTGCTGTACTACGTGCTCCCTCTTCCGTGGATGCTCTCCTGGTACTATACATTCGGAAACTGGTAGTTTTCGACGCAGTTTTTCGGTGGTTTTCGAGCAAAATAGCTGTACTAGGTGCTACCTCTTCCGTGGTATGCTCTCCTGGTACTAAACATTCGGAAACTGGTAGTTTTCGACGCAGGTTTTTGGTGGTTTTTGAGCAAAATTGCTGTACTAGGTGCTACTTCTTCCGTGGTATGCTCTCCTGGTACTATACATTCGGAAACTGGTAGTTTTCGACGCAGGTTTTTGGTGGTTTTTGAGCAAAATTGCTGTACTAGGTGCTACTTCTTCCGTGGTATGCTCTCCTGGTACTATACATTCGGAAACTGGTAGTTTTCGACGCAGGTTTTCGGTGGTTTTCGAGCAAAATTGCTGTACTAGGTGCTACCTCTTCCGTGGTATGCTCTCCTGGTACTATACATTCGGAAACTGGTAGTTTTTGACGCAGTTTTTCGGTGGTTTTCGAGCAAAATTGCTGTACTACGTGCTCCCTCTTCCGTGGATGCTCTCCTGGTACTATACATTCGGAAACTGGTAGTTTTAGACGCAGTTTTTCGGTGGTTTTCGAGCAAAATTTCTGTACTAGGTGCTACCTCTTCCGTGGTATGCTCTCCTGGTACTATACATTCGGAAACTGGTAGTTTTAGACGCAGTTTTTCGGTGGTTTTCGAGCAAAATTTCTGTACTAGGTGCTACCTCTTCCATGGTATGCTCTCCTGGTACTATACATTCGGAAACTGGTAGTTTTCGACGCAGTTTTTCGGTGGTTTTCGAGCAAAATTTCTGTACTAGGTGCTACCTCTTCCGTGGTATGCTCTCCTGGTACTAAACATTCGGAAACTGGTAATTTTCGACGCAGTTTTTCGGTGGTTTTGGAGCAAAATAGCTGTACTAGGTGCTACCTCTTCCGTGGTATGCTCTCCTGGTACTAAACATTCGGAAACTGGTAGTTTTCGACGCAGTTTTTCGGTGGTTTTCGAGCAAAATAGCTGTACTAGGTGCTACTTCTTCCGTGGTATGCTCTCCTGGTACTATACATTCGGAAACTGGTAGTTTTCGACGCGGATTTTCAGTGGTTTTCGAGCAAAATTGCTGTACTAGGTGCTACCTCTTCCGTGGTATGCTCTCCTGGTACTAAACATTCGGAAACTGGTAGTTTTCGACGCAGGTTTTTGGTGGTTTTTGAGCAAAATTGCTGTACTAGGTGCTACTTCTTCCGTGGTATGCTCTCCTGGTACTATACATTCGGAAACTGGTAGTTTTCGACGCAGGTTTTTGGTGGTTTTTGAGCAAAATTGCTGTACTAGGTGCTACTTCTTCCGTGTTATGCTCTCCTGGTACTATACATTCGGAAACTGGTAGTTTTCGACGCAGGTTTTTGGTGGTTTTTGAGCAAAATTGCTGTACTAGGTGCTACCTCTTCCGTGGTATGCTCTCCTGGTACTATACATTCGGAAACTGGTAGTTTTAGACGCAGTTTTTCGGTGGTTTTCGAGCAAAATTGCTGTACTAGGTGCTACCTCTTCCGTGGTATGCTCTCCTGGTACTATACATTCGGAAACTGGTAGTTTTCGACGCAGTTTTTCGGTGGTTTTCGAGCAAAATTGCTGTACTAGGTGCTACTTCTTCCGTGGTATGCTCTCCTGGTACTATACATTCGGAAACTGGTAGTTTTCGACGCGGATTTTCAGTGGTTTTCGAGCAAAATTGCTGTACTAGGTGCTACCTCTTCCGTGGTATGCTCTCCTGGTACTAAACATTCGGAAACTGGTAGTTTTCGACGCAGGTTTTTGGTGGTTTTTGAGCAAAATTGCTGTACTAGGTGCTACTTCTTCCGTGGTATGCTCTCCTGGTACTATACATTCGGAAACTGGTAGTTTTCGACGCAGGTTTTTGGTGGTTTTTGAGCAAAATTGCTGTACTAGGTGCTACTTCTTCCGTGGTATGCTCTCCTGGTACTATACATTCGGAAACTGGTAGTTTTCGACGCAGGTTTTTGGTGGTTTTTGAGCAAAATTGCTGTGCTAGGTGCTACCTCTTCCGTGGTATGCTCTCCTGGTACTAAACATTCGGAAACTGGTAGTTTTCGACGCAGGTTTTTGGTGGTTTTTGAGCAAAATTGCTGTACTAGGTGCTACTTCTTCCGTGGTATGCTCTCCTGGTACTATACATTCGGAAACTGGTAGTTTTCGACGCAGGTTTTTGGTGGTTTTTGAGCAAAATTGCTGTACTAGGTGCTACTTCTTCCGTGGTAGGCTCTCCTGGTACTATACATTCGGAAACTGGTAGTTTTCGACGCAGGTTTTTGGTGGTTTTTGAGCAAAATTGCTGTACTAGGTGCTACCTCTTCCGTGGTATGCTCTCCTGGTACTATACATTCGGAAACTGGTAGTTTTAGACGCAGTTTTTCGGTGGTTTTCGAGCAAAATAGCTGTACTAGGAGCTACCTCTTCCGTGGTATGCTCTCCTGGTACTAAACATTCGGAAACTGGTAGTTTTCGACGCAGTTTTTCGGTGGTTTTTGAGCAAAATTGCTGTACTAGGTGATACCTCTTCCGTGGATGCGCTCCTGGTACTATACATTCGGAAACTGGTAGTTTTCGACGCAGTTTTTCGGTGGTTTTCGAGCAAAATTGCTGTACTAGGTGCTACTTCTTCCGTGGTATGCTCTCCTGGTACTATACATTCGGAAACTGGTAGTTTTCGACGCGGATTTTCAGTGGTTTTCGAGCAAAATTGCTGTACTAGGTGCTACCTCTTCCGTGGATGCGCTCCTGGTACTATACATTCGGAAACTGGTAGTTTTCGACGCAGTTTTTCGGTGGTTTTTGAGCAAAATTGCTGTACTAGGTGCTACCTCTTCCGTGGTATGCTCTCCTGGTACTATACATTCGGAAACTGGTAGTTTTCGACGCAGGTTTTTGGTGGTTTTTGAGCAAAATTGCTGTACTAGGTGCTACTTCTTCCGTGGTATGCTCTCCTGGTACTATACATTCGGAAACTGGTAGTTTTCGACGCAGGTTTTTGGTGGTTTTTGAGCAAAATTGCTGTACTAGGTGCTACTTCTTCCGTGGTATGCTCTCCTGGTACTATACATTCGGAAACTGGTAGTTTTCGACGCAGGTTTTTGGTGGTTTTTGAGCAAAATTGCTGTACTAGGTGCTACCTCTTCCGTGGTATGCTCGCCTGGTACTATACATTCGGAAACTGGTAGTTTTAGACGCAGTTTTTCGGTGGTTTTCGAGCAAAATAGCTGTACTAGGAGCTACCTCTTCCGTGGTATGCTCTCCTGGTACTATACATTCGGAAACTGGTAGTTTTCGACGCAGTTTTTCGGTGGTTTTTGAACAAAATAGCTGTACTAGGTGCTACCTCTTCCGTGGATGCGCTCCTGGTACTATACATTCGGAAACTGGTAGTTTTCGACGCAGTTTTTTCGGTGGTTTTCGAGCAAAATTGCTGTACTAGGTGCTACTTCTTCCGTGGTATGCTCTCCTGGTACTATACATTCGGAAACTGGTAGTTTTCGACGCGGATTTTCAGTGGTTTTCGAGCAAAATTGCTGTACTAGGTGCTACCTCTTCCGTGGTATGCTCTCCTGGTACTAAACATTCGGAAACTGGTAGTTTTCGACGCAGGTTTTTGGTGGTTTTTGAGCAAAATTGCTGTACTAGGTGCTACTTCTTCCGTGGTATGCTCTCCTGGTACTATACATTCGGAAACTGGTAGTTTTCGACGCAGGTTTTCGGTGGTTTTCGAGCAAAATTGCTGTACTAGGTGCTACCTCTTCCGTGGTATGCTCTCCTGGTACTATACATTCGGAAACTGGTAGTTTTTGACGCAGTTTTTCGGTGGTTTTCGAGCAAAATTGCTGTACTACGTGCTCCCTCTTCCGTGGATGCTCTCCTGGTACTATACATTCGGAAACTGGTAGTTTTAGACGCAGTTTTTCGGTGGTTTTCGAGCAAAATTTCTGTACTAGGTGCTACCTCTTCCGTGGTATGCTCTCCTGGTACTATACATTCGGAAACTGGTAGTTTTAGACGCAGTTTTTCGGTGGTTTTCGAGCAAAATTTCTGTACTAGGTGCTACCTCTTCCATGGTATGCTCTCCTGGTACTATACATTCGGAAACTGGTAGTTTTCGACGCAGTTTTTCGGTGGTTTTCGAGCAAAATTTCTGTACTAGGTGCTACCTCTTCCGTGGTATGCTCTCCTGGTACTAAACATTCGGAAACTGGTAATTTTCGACGCAGTTTTTCGGTGGTTTTGGAGCAAAATAGCTGTACTAGGTGCTACCTCTTCCGTGGTATGCTCTCCTGGTACTAAACATTCGGAAACTGGTAGTTTTCGACGCAGTTTTTCGGTGGTTTTCGAGCAAAATAGCTGTACTAGGTGCTACTTCTTCCGTGGTATGCTCTCCTGGTACTATACATTCGGAAACTGGTAGTTTTCGACGCGGATTTTCAGTGGTTTTCGAGCAAAATTGCTGTACTAGGTGCTACCTCTTCCGTGGTATGCTCTCCTGGTACTAAACATTCGGAAACTGGTAGTTTTCGACGCAGGTTTTTGGTGGTTTTTGAGCAAAATTGCTGTACTAGGTGCTACTTCTTCCGTGGTATGCTCTCCTGGTACTATACATTCGGAAACTGGTAGTTTTCGACGCAGGTTTTTGGTGGTTTTTGAGCAAAATTGCTGTACTAGGTGCTACTTCTTCCGTGTTATGCTCTCCTGGTACTATACATTCGGAAACTGGTAGTTTTCGACGCAGGTTTTTGGTGGTTTTTGAGCAAAATTGCTGTACTAGGTGCTACCTCTTCCGTGGTATGCTCTCCTGGTACTATACATTCGGAAACTGGTAGTTTTAGACGCAGTTTTTCGGTGGTTTTCGAGCAAAATTGCTGTACTAGGTGCTACCTCTTCCGTGGTATGCTCTCCTGGTACTATACATTCGGAAACTGGTAGTTTTCGACGCAGTTTTTCGGTGGTTTTCGAGCAAAATTGCTGTACTAGGTGCTACTTCTTCCGTGGTATGCTCTCCTGGTACTATACATTCGGAAACTGGTAGTTTTCGACGCGGATTTTCAGTGGTTTTCGAGCAAAATTGCTGTACTAGGTGCTACCTCTTCCGTGGTATGCTCTCCTGGTACTAAACATTCGGAAACTGGTAGTTTTCGACGCAGGTTTTTGGTGGTTTTTGAGCAAAATTGCTGTACTAGGTGCTACTTCTTCCGTGGTATGCTCTCCTGGTACTATACATTCGGAAACTGGTAGTTTTCGACGCAGGTTTTTGGTGGTTTTTGAGCAAAATTGCTGTACTAGGTGCTACTTCTTCCGTGGTATGCTCTCCTGGTACTATACATTCGGAAACTGGTAGTTTTCGACGCAGGTTTTTGGTGGTTTTTGAGCAAAATTGCTGTGCTAGGTGCTACCTCTTCCGTGGTATGCTCTCCTGGTACTAAACATTCGGAAACTGGTAGTTTTCGACGCAGGTTTTTGGTGGTTTTTGAGCAAAATTGCTGTACTAGGTGCTACTTCTTCCGTGGTATGCTCTCCTGGTACTATACATTCGGAAACTGGTAGTTTTCGACGCAGGTTTTTGGTGGTTTTTGAGCAAAATTGCTGTACTAGGTGCTACTTCTTCCGTGGTAGGCTCTCCTGGTACTATACATTCGGAAACTGGTAGTTTTCGACGCAGGTTTTTGGTGGTTTTTGAGCAAAATTGCTGTACTAGGTGCTACCTCTTCCGTGGTATGCTCTCCTGGTACTATACATTCGGAAACTGGTAGTTTTAGACGCAGTTTTTCGGTGGTTTTCGAGCAAAATAGCTGTACTAGGAGCTACCTCTTCCGTGGTATGCTCTCCTGGTACTAAACATTCGGAAACTGGTAGTTTTCGACGCAGTTTTTCGGTGGTTTTTGAGCAAAATTGCTGTACTAGGTGATACCTCTTCCGTGGATGCGCTCCTGGTACTATACATTCGGAAACTGGTAGTTTTCGACGCAGTTTTTCGGTGGTTTTCGAGCAAAATTGCTGTACTAGGTGCTACTTCTTCCGTGGTATGCTCTCCTGGTACTATACATTCGGAAACTGGTAGTTTTCGACGCGGATTTTCAGTGGTTTTCGAGCAAAATTGCTGTACTAGGTGCTACCTCTTCCGTGGATGCGCTCCTGGTACTATACATTCGGAAACTGGTAGTTTTCGACGCAGTTTTTTCGGTGGTTTTTGAGCAAAATTGCTGTACTAGGTGCTACCTCTTCCGTGGTATGCTCTCCTGGTACTATACATTCGGAAACTGGTAGTTTTCGACGCAGGTTTTTGGTGGTTTTTGAGCAAAATTGCTGTACTAGGTGCTACTTCTTCCGTGGTATGCTCTCCTGGTACTATACATTCGGAAACTGGTAGTTTTCGACGCAGGTTTTTGGTGGTTTTTGAGCAAAATTGCTGTACTAGGTGCTACTTCTTCCGTGGTATGCTCTCCTGGTACTATACATTCGGAAACTGGTAGTTTTCGACGCAGGTTTTTGGTGGTTTTTGAGCAAAATTGCTGTACTAGGTGCTACCTCTTCCGTGGTATGCTCGCCTGGTACTATACATTCGGAAACTGGTAGTTTTAGACGCAGTTTTTCGGTGGTTTTCGAGCAAAATAGCTGTACTAGGAGCTACCTCTTCCGTGGTATGCTCTCCTGGTACTATACATTCGGAAACTGGTAGTTTTCGACGCAGTTTTTCGGTGGTTTTTGAACAAAATAGCTGTACTAGGTGCTACCTCTTCCGTGGATGCGCTCCTGGTACTATACATTCGGAAACTGGTAGTTTTCGACGCAGTTTTTCGGTGGTTTTCGAGCAAAATTGCTGTACTAGGTGCTACTTCTTCCGTGGTATGCTCTCCTGGTACTATACATTCGGAAACTGGTAGTTTTCGACGCGGATTTTCAGTGGTTTTCGAGCAAAATTGCTGTACTAGGTGCTACCTCTTCCGTGGTATGCTCTCCTGGTACTAAACATTCGGAAACTGGTAGTTTTCGACGCAGGTTTTTGGTGGTTTTTGAGCAAAATTGCTGTACTAGGTGCTACTTCTTCCGTGGTATGCTCTCCTGGTACTATACATTCGGAAACTGGTAGTTTTCGACGCAGTTTTTCGATGGTTTTTGAGCAAAATTGCTGTACTAGGTGCTACTTCTTCCGTGGTATGCTCTCCTGGTACTATACATTCGGAAACTGGTAGTTTTCGACGCAGGTTTTTGGTGGTTTTTGAGCAAAATTGCTGTACTAGGTGCTACCTCTTCCGTGGTATGCTCTCCTGGTACTAAACATTCGGAAACTGGTAGTTTTCGACGCAGGTTTTTGGTGGTTTTTGAGCAAAATTGCTGTACTAGGTGCTACTTCTTCCGTGGTATGCTCTCCTGGTACTATACATTCGGAAACTGGTAGTTTTCGACGCAGGTTTTTGGTGGTTTTTGAGCAAAATTGCTGTACTAGGTGCTACTTCTTCCGTGGTATGCTCTCCTGGTACTATACATTCGGAAACTGGTAGTTTTCGACGCAGTTTTTCGGTGGTTTTCGAGCAAAATAGCTGTACTAGGAGCTACCTCTTCCGTGGTATGCTCTCCTGGTACTATACATTCTGAAACTGGTAGTTTTAGACGCAGTTTTTCGGTGGTTTTCGAGCAAAATAGCTGTACTAGGAGCTACCTCTTCCGTGGTATGCTCTCCTGGTACTAAACATTCGGAAACTGGTAGTTTTCGACGCAGTTTTTCGGTGGTTTTTGAGCAAAATTGCTGTACTAGGTGATACCTCTTCCGTGGATGCGCTCCTGGTACTATACATTCGGAAACTGGTAGTTTTCGACGCAGTTTTTCGGTGGTTTTCGAGCAAAATTGCTGTACTAGGTGCTACTTCTTCCGTGGTATGCTCTCCTGGTACTATACATTCGGAAACTGGTAGTTTTCGACGCGGATTTTCAGTGGTTTTCGAGCAAAATTGCTGTACTAGGTGCTACCTCTTCCGTGGATGCGCTCCTGGTACTATACATTCGGAAACTGGTAGTTTTCGACGCAGTTTTTCGGTGGTTTTTGAGCAAAATTGCTGTACTAGGTGCTACCTCTTCCGTGGTATGCTCTCCTGGTACTAAACATTCGGAAACTGGTAGTTTTCGACGCAGGTTTTTGGTGGTTTTTGAGCAAAATTGCTGTACTAGGTGCTACTTCTTCCGTGGTATGCTCTCCTGGTACTATACATTCGGAAACTGGTAGTTTTCGACGCAGGTTTTTGGTGGTTTTTGAGCAAAATTGCTGTACTAGGTGCTACCTCTTCCGTGGTATGCTCTCCTGGTACTATACATTCGGAAACTGGTAGTTTTTGACGCAGTTTTTCGGTGGTTTTCGAGCAAAATAGCTGTACTAGGTGCTACTTCTTCCGTGGTATGCTCTCCTGGTACTATACATTCGGAAACTGGTAGTTTTCGACGCAGGTTTTTGGTGGTTTTTGAGCAAAATTGCTGTACTAGGTGCTACCTCTTCCGTGGTATGCTCTCCTGGTACTATACATTCGGAAACTGGTAGTTTTTGACGCAGTTTTTCGGTGGTTTTCGAGCAAAATAGCTGTACTAGGAGCTACCTCTTCTGTGGTATGCTCTCCTGGTACTATACATTCGGAAACTGGTAGTTTTTGACGCAGTTTTTCGATGGTTTTCGAACAAAATTGCTGTACTAGGAGCTACCTCTTCCGTGGATGCGCTCCTGGTACTAAACATTCGGAAACTGGTAGTTTTCGACGCAGTTTTTCGGTGGTTTTTGAGCAAAATTGCTGTACTAGGTGCTACCTCTTCCGTTGATGCGCTCCTGGTACTATACATTCGGAAACTGGTAGTTTTCGACGCAGTTTTTCGGTGGTGTTTGAGCAAAATTGCTGTTCTAGGTGCTACCTCTTCCGTGGTATGCTCTCCTGGTACTAAACATTCGGAAACTGGTAGTTTTCGACGCAGTTTTTCGGTGGTTTTTAAGCAAAATTGCTGAACTAGGTGCTACCTCTTCCGTGGTATGCTCTCCTGGTCTAAACATTCGAAAACTGGTAGTTTTCGACGCAGTTTTTCGGTGGTTTTCGAGCAAAATTGCTGTACTAGGAGCTACCTCTTCCGTGGTATGCTCTCCTGGTACTATACATTCGGAAACTGGTAGTTTTCGACGCAGTTTCTCGGTGGTTTTCGAGCAAAATAGCTGTACTACGTGCTACCTCTTCCGTGGTATGCTCTCCTGGTACTATACATTCGGAAACTGGTACTTTTAGACGCAGTTTTTCGGTGGTTTTCGAGCAAAATTGCTGTACTAGGAGCTACCTCTTCCGTGGATGCTCTCCTGGTACTATACATTCGGAAACTGGTAGTTTTCGACGCAGTTTTTCGGTGGTTTTCGAGCAAAATAGCTGTACTAGGTGCTACCTCTTCCGTGGATGCTCTCCTGGTACTATACATTCGGAAACTGGTAGTTTTTGAAGCAGTTTATCGGTGAATTCGAGCAAAATTGCTGTACTAGGTGCTACCTCTTCCGTGGTATGCTCTACTGGTACTAAACATTCGGAAACTGGTAGTTTTCGACGCAGTTTTTCGGTGGTTTTTGAGCAAAATTGCTGTACTAGGTGCTACCTCTTCCGTTGATGCGCTCCTGGTACTATACATTCGGAAACTGGTAGTTTTCGACGCAGTTTTTCGGTGGTGTTTGAGCAAAATAGCTGTACTAGGAGCTACCTCTTCCGTGGTATGCTCTCCTGGTACTAAACATTCGGAAACTGGTAGTTTTCGACGCAGTTTTTCGGTGGTTTTTAAGCAAAATTTCTGAACTAGGTGCTACCTCTTCCGTGGTATGCTCTCCTGGTACTATACATTCGGAAACTGGTAGTTTTCGACGCAGTTTTTCGGTGGTTTTCGAGCAAAATTGCTGTACTAGGTGCTACCTCTTCCGTGGTATGCTCTCCTGGTACTATACATTCGGAAACTGGTAGTTTTCGACGCAGTTTTTCGGTGGTTATCGAGCAAAATAGCTGTACTAGGTGCTACCTCTTCCGTGGATGCTCTCCTGGTACTATACATTCGAAAACTGGTAGTTTTTCGACGCAGTTTTTCGGTGGTTTTCGAGCAAAATTGCTGTACTAGGTGCTTCCTCTTCCGTGGTATGCTCTCCTGGTACTATACATTCGGAAACTGGTAGTTTTCGACGCAGTTTTTCGGTGGTTTTCGAGCAAAATTGCTGTACTAGGTGCTACCTCTTCCGTGGTATGCTCTCCTGGTACTAAACATTCGGAAACTGGTAGTTTTTGAAGCAGTTTTTCGGTGGTTTTTGAGCAAAATAGCTGTACTAGCTGCTACCTCTTCCGTGGTATGCTCTCCTGGTACTATACATTCGGAAACTGGTAGTTTTCGACGCAGTTTTTCGGTGGTTTTCGAGCAAAATAGCTGTACTAGGTGCTACCTCTTCCGTGGATGCTCTCCTGGTACTAAACATTCGGAAACTGGTAGTTTTTGAAGCAGTTTTTCGGTGGTTTTCGAGCAAAATAGCTGTACTAGGTGCTACCTCTTCCGTGGATGCTCTCCTGGTACTATACATTCGAAAACTGGTAGTTTTCGACGCAGTTTTTCGGTGGTTTTCGAGCAAAATTGCTGT